>NW_020862800.1:0-16495 GCF_003713205.1 Coffea eugenioides | reverse complement strand
TTGGTTCTATCTGGGTTTCAATTTTGAAAAGAAGAGTATTGTCCGACGGATCACTTATGTTGCATAGATATGGATGAACAGGAGTCTTCCTCAGTCAATTAATTCAGATACATGCAAAAAAAAAAAAAACAAAAACAAAAAAAAATCGCATTAATGAAAGTTTCCTTTCAGAGTTAATGTAAGGAACGGAATAAAAAGTCAGGCCCTCTTCTTTTCCAATCAAACATTCTATCCCTAGAATAAATTATTTTGTCTGGCAAACCCTGAAAATCGCAAACCCCACACCGGGGCAAGTTTAAATTGAAAAGGAAAGAAAAGTCTCAAGAGGTGAAAAGTGATAAAGCAACAAAAGCAAAATGAAAGAAAAGAAAACCTTGATCAAGCATAAATTGGGGCAAATTTTAAAAATTTCGAAGGAATGGAAGAAGGCCGAAGAAGAAAAATCAAGATCAGAAAAGAAAGAGAAAAGAGAACAAAATGAAAGAAAAAAGAGCCTCAATTGAGAATTATGTGAGACAAAAATGATGGGTTCGGTTTGGAAAGTCCATAGCAGAAAATCTGCTGCAGCGTCGTCCATGTCGACTTGGCTACATTGTTTTTCTTCCTTTTTGTTCGTTGTTGTTGTTAATTGAACTATCATGGCTGTGTTTGTTTCAGTTTAGGAGATGTTCAGTCAGAGTATTAGGAAAATGAAGCTTTGTTTAAATTTGCTCATGGTGTGGTCCTCTTGTTTGGCTGAAGTTACAAGCGCAAAAGCTGCTGCAATAAGCATGAAAATTTTCGGCTTATTGCAGCAGTACATGCGGATAGTTGTTGCTCCCTTTGGTTTGCTGAACTTGTGGTTTGGTTAACATGCTCCTTTTGTCTGTTGTTTGACTGTTATGTCATAAACATATCAGCTATCGATTAGTTTTGAACCTGGGGGGAATGTTAACTATGCATTTAGTATCCATTTCTTGTCTAGGTTCAATGTCTGGAAGAGCTGAAGTTTCTTGCTCATAAGCGTAGCCCATTTCTTGTTTCTCTATGATGATTTCAGTGTTAGGTTGAAGAGTGGGATGTGTTTCTTTTGTTTTTGTTGAAAGTTTTAATTGGCCGTTGCAAATAGATGATAAATATAGCTCCGGTGCATTTTTTTATATACATATATGGTCGCACTTTCAAACCATTAGGAAGCACTGAACTTAGATTTCGCAGAGAGCCTGTGGTTGAGTTTCTTGCTCTTCCACGATTCCTTTTTCTTTCTTTTGAGTGTTAGCTCACGTTCTTTGTTATTCTGAGATGAATTGGATCTTGTGTTTTGATTAGAAGTTGATGCTTGCCAATGATATATTTGATTGGCTATCAAATGCCGCATATTGCAAAAGTGGTAGAAGAAAGTTGCAGTGGCCAAAAGCCTTCGCATGCATGCACGAACAAATCTGAAATTTGCAATTTGACCTCTACATTTTCATACAATTCTGATTAGGCCCTAAAATTTTTCTGATATTTGCGATTTGGTCCTCAGCAGTTTTAATTTCGCAACTTCATTGCTTTTTTACTTCAATTAACCACCATACATCGTTTAAACTGCATTTAATGCATAATTTTAAAGGCTTTAGGACCAATTGAGTTTGTGTTTGTATATTTTCCTTAATTTTCTCAACTAAAGTGATGCCTTGACATTTTCTTTTATTTTAGAGGGTAAATAAGTAATTTCACTCTATTAGGGCCCCAACGCACGAGAGGTACACCCTATTCCTTATTTCTCACTTTATTTGACCCTACGTGCCCTATGTGACTTTACGTGTTTAATTGCATGCCTCTTGAATATATATTTATTTATTTCATTTATTTATTTATTTGCTTTATTGGCTTTAGTTTTGTATATTTATTTTAGTTCAATTTTGATCATTTGAAAGGCACTTGAATGCCAAATTTGCAATAGTTAGGTATTTAATCATTTATTCTATCTCATTTTCCCCTTTTAGATTGTAGTAGGCCCCCCTCAAATGTAATAGTTAGGGCTTATTTGCCTTGCGTGATTTGCATGCTTACTTGCTATGTGTTATCGTTTTTCTAGGATTTAGCATCTAGATAGGCATGCTTATGTGTTATGTGAATTACGTGCTCACATGCCTACTTGTTTTAACTATGCCCATTTACTTGTGTATATATGGTGAATGCAAATGTACGATATAACCGTGGCTAATCCAATGCTAGTCATGGTTACTTATTCCCGATCGCTCACAAGTCCAATGCTTGTGAGAAAGCGTTAGTAAAGGGCTAGTCCAATGCTAGACCCAATAGGGCCGTCCCTCACTAGTACATACTCGCATGCCCTCACTACATTTTATGCATTTGTTAGTATTTTTACATTTTTGCATGATCCTTTCCCCTTTTCCCACATTCTAAGTATGATCTTTAGGACTTTGCATTTCACTCTAGTCATTAGGGTCATTTGCTTGATTAGTTTAGGGAGTTACTCTTTTGGTAAAGGGGATGGACGAGTTTGGCTACACATAGCCTTAGCACGCTCATTCTTTTTCTAACCAAAAGGAAAAGCAAAAGTCACGATTTAGGGTCTCCCCGTACCTATCTTGCTCGCATTTCTCTAGGGTTCATGCATTTCATTTATCCACTATTATTTTGCACTCTCACTTCATATTCTATCCCTTTTTCTACATTTTTCACTTCACACAACTCTTATTTTGCACATTTTCACTCTACCACTTGCACTTTATATACTACCACTGAGCACACATACACTTCACACTGCCACTTTACATACCTCACCTTGCACCACCATTTGCACACTCTCACTTACACACTATTATTTTTATTATTATTTTTTTCACTTCACACAAGCTCATGTTTTCACACATTGCATACATTCATTTCATTCATTCTTTTGTCATTAGCATTACTCGTGACCTCTTCGAGGGCTTATCCTTGGCTATCACAACTCATGTGATTTAGTCCGTTCGAGCCTCTAAGAGATATTTGTCCCTTCCGATTCCTCATTAAGTTTAGGATTGCATTCATATTAGTTACATCCAAATGCTATACAGCTTTTGGTTAGAAATTAGGAAAATCATGACTAAATCATGCAACTAACTTAGGCTAGGTTGCGAAGGTGCCTTAGACATTGTCTTTGCCTTCCCTCTCTTCAACTGTGACCCCCGAACCATTTTTCTCTGATTTATCGTAGATTTTGGAGTCAATCTAAAAAGGTTTTACATTTAAATCCATATTTTTTGGGTGATTTGGTACACCCTAACTCAATACCAAGTGGCGACTCCTACATTTTACCAAAACCTTTTTAGATTACTATCTTTGGCCAAAACGTCGCATTTCAAAGTCCCATGGCCTTTCCCTTTCATTTTCACACACATCACCATTTTTCAAACCATACTTCACTCACTTATCATATTTTTATTTTATTAAAAATGGGGCGCGACAGTTGGCGACTCCACTGGGGACTTCCTAAATGGGTCCGAGCACTTGATTTAGTTATTCTTTTCCTTTTTTACCCTTTTCATGTATGGCATTTGGATGTTTAGGGTTGCATTTTCTCTTTTTTAGGATTTTTCCATATCGCGCGTATCAACTCACTCCCTCACTCATTTGCGTACGTTTGATTTGATGGATGGATGGTTTATTTATGCTATCCCGCGCTTTGCATTGCATTTGGATGGGGGGACATTACCCTAGGGCCTCGCGTTGGTTCTCGATCCCTCCCCTCCAAACGGCACACTAGCATATGTGCATACGCTTTATTTTTTATTCCTCATTTATTTTCCTTTTAGTGGCTTGTCAGCCACTCCTCCCTATTAGAATTAGGCGACCCACTTGGTCGTGTGATCGCGACACGATGTGTGCGTAGCTTGATCCGAGGGGTCACTCAATCTTCCATTCTAAGTTTTGGGTTGATAGCCTTTAACTTTTAGTCGAAGGTTGAGGATTTTTGATAGATTCACTCAGAAATGTAGCCGTGACACGATGTGTGCGTAGCAGTGTCTTGGGAATCGCTCGAGCCACCGACAAAGAACCTTGGGATTGATGACCTTTGGTTTCCAAGTTTGAAGATTCGGGGACCTAAAACCTATCGAGTCTAGATGCATTAGTGAGCCAATACCTCATGCATCCATGATAGTTTACCTAGGGAAGAGTCTGCCTTACCCTATTAGAGACACTATTCACGAGGGGAGGGATCCAACCCCTCTTTTCCTTTTATTGCTTTATCTCTTTATATTGCCTTGCTACAAATGTGTTATGTGTATTTGTCTGATTGAACTAACTTTTCTTGATTTTTGACTCCATTGCATTCATAAGCCCTAGAAAATAAGAGTTCTGGTAAGGTAATCTCTAGGAGCCTACCCCGTTTGATGTGACACGTTTGAATTCAATACTTCGCATTTGTAACATTTATACATTTCATTTTAGGCTCACCCCGGCATACAAAAAAAGGGGTTCTTTTAGGTCACGTTTCATTGGTGTACTGCATATTTACGCGCTTTGATAAAATGGCATCATGCATAAATCTTAGAAAAGGAATGCCATTTAGGGGATCCCGTGTTAGGAATAAGCCACCTCGTGTCTCGGATACTTAATCCAAAAGACTGGCACGTTTACATTTCGTATCATCCAAAGGGGTAGTGCACGAGATAAGGTAAGACCGACTTTTTCCTGATAATACAATAACTTTGGCACATTAGGATATAAGTATCTAACAATCATCTTTTGGCCATTTAACATACATGGTAAACATCCCTTGCGTAAAGGACATTAATTTGAAGAAATTTACAAATGGTCACTCATGGTTGAGACGATAAACATATTGAGACCAAATCTTGATTCTAGAAGACTCATAGACTAATGCATCGCAATGATTTTTTGAAACTACCAATGGGTAGATAATTCAATCAATTTTTGAATAAACCATCAATTTCATCCAATCCATTTTGTCAATTAATTCAATTTTAGGACAATCTAATCATTTTTTAATAAATCATCAACTCCATTTCATTCATTTGGCCAATTTGCCCATTTTTAGGGCAATCGAGTCGATTTTTGAAGAGATCATCAATTTCATTCAATTCAGTTGACCAAGTCTACCTATTTTTAGTGCAATTCGGTCGATTTTGAATAAATAATCAATTTCATCCTATCCGTTTGACCCGCTTTTTCCCCTTCAGGGTTTAAGTCTAAGATTCACTGAATAAATTAGTCGAGACATTGCAATCCTTTCAAGAGTAGACTCTTTTTCACATCATTTTATTTGTTGATCAAAGCAAGCAATCCATTCGGACTTTGTCCTCATTTTTAGGACAAATGTCTCTTCTCATTCCAATTGACCAAATTTGTTAAAATTATTTTTTTCACTCAATAAGTTGGTCGGATTCATCAGGTATTGTATAGTGCCTACCCCAGAGGATTGCATTTTTCATGTTAGGCCTACCCTTGACATAAAAAGGGCTCCCCCATAGGACATGTATACCGATTTTACAATTTTGCTTACTAACTTTGGGTATTTTTTTTTCTTTTTATTTTTTCTCCTCCCCTTCATTTATAAAAGATGTTTCAAGAAGGTGAAAATATTTTTCTATATCTGATAACGATTTTTATCAAATAAATCTTGAAAATTCCAATTATCACTTGATTCTTGGGCAAACCCTACAAATTGAAGAATCTATCTGGAGGCGCTAGGCTAAAACACCTAAGAGACTTCATAATTGTTTGTCAAGAAAAATTTCTAATTTGTTAATACATTTTTGTTCCAAAAGAAAAGAGGACAAAAAGTGTGTTTATGTGGAGCACTTTAGAAATTTTTCTCTTCTCATTTGTATTATAATTGAACAAGAAATTTTGTTTCAAACTTTTTCAGCAATAAAGTTTTCATTTGGATAATTATTGTTTTGTGTATAATCATGTATATTTCATTCTTTATTGGCTATTTGAGGGATTTCATGATAAATTTTAAGAAATAAGACTAAAGTGAGATTTTTTCAACCTCTAGCCTGAAAATTCACAAGTGTATGCTTTCTAAAATCCTTACATATACTAGATTAGTGATCTGAATTATACAATAAGAGTGCTCAAAATTAAAAAGAGGTCATTCAAAAGACCCAATGAGATACCTTTTCCTCCTTCACTGTACAGTTCATATTTTTTGCCCACTTCTATTAGCTCCCCCCAAAATCAGTCACATTGATTGATAAATTGCAAATTGGGGCAATCTTTGCTTGAAAATGTCCACTGTATTTAACCGATTCAATCCACATCTAAGTGAAAGCAAAAATGTACATTATTCTTATTTATTTTAAAAATTTGGAATGATACTTCAAGCGTTCGTTTCTCTATCTATATAGATTTCATCATTTGCTCTCCTATTTGAGCCTTCAAAGAATAATTTCGTTTCAAATAAGAGCCTTAATGATCACTACCCTACATTAGAAGATTTTCAAATATCAAATGGGAGTGAATTCTCAATGAGCATTTCATTACTTTGGTTGTCATGAAGCGTAAGAATGATGCCTTGGCCATCGTTTCTACAATCTAAATACTATTCATCTCTTGCATCCTCATTTGAACTAAAATAGGTGGTTCTTTTTAAGGCACCTAAGATCGCACCCCACACCGGGGAAGGAGATTGAAGAATTTTTCAAGGAAAAGAGAGAAAAAGGAAAAATGCTAAAATTTAAAAAAAAAAGAGAGAACCACAAATTGGGGAAATTTGGTTCTATCTGGGTTTCAATTTTGAAAAGAAGAGTATTGTCCGACGGATCACTTATGTTGCATAGATATGGATGAACAGGAGTCTTCCTCAGTCAATTAATTCAGATACATGCAAAAAAAAAAAAAACAAAAACAAAAAAAAATCGCATTAATGAAAGTTTCCTTTCAGAGTTAATGTAAGGAACGGAATAAAAAGTCAGGCCCTCTTCTTTTCCAATCAAACATTCTATCCCTAGAATAAATTATTTTGTCTGGCAAACCCTGAAAATCGCAAACCCCACACCGGGGCAAGTTTAAATTGAAAAGGAAAGAAAAGTCTCAAGAGGTGAAAAGTGATAAAGCAACAAAAGCAAAATGAAAGAAAAGAAAACCTTGATCAAGCATAAATTGGGGCAAATTTTAAAAATTTCGAAGGAATGGAAGAAGGCCGAAGAAGAAAAATCAAGATCAGAAAAGAAAGAGAAAAGAGAACAAAATGAAAGAAAAAAGAGCCTCAATTGAGAATTATGTGAGACAAAAATGATGGGTTCGGTTTGGAAAGTCCATAGCAGAAAATCTGCTGCAGCGTCGTCCATGTCGACTTGGCTACATTGTTTTTCTTCCTTTTTGTTCGTTGTTGTTGTTAATTGAACTATCATGGCTGTGTTTGTTTCAGTTTAGGAGATGTTCAGTCAGAGTATTAGGAAAATGAAGCTTTGTTTAAATTTGCTCATGGTGTGGTCCTCTTGTTTGGCTGAAGTTACAAGCGCAAAAGCTGCTGCAATAAGCATGAAAATTTTCGGCTTATTGCAGCAGTACATGCGGATAGTTGTTGCTCCCTTTGGTTTGCTGAACTTGTGGTTTGGTTAACATGCTCCTTTTGTCTGTTGTTTGACTGTTATGTCATAAACATATCAGCTATCGATTAGTTTTGAACCTGGGGGGAATGTTAACTATGCATTTAGTATCCATTTCTTGTCTAGGTTCAATGTCTGGAAGAGCTGAAGTTTCTTGCTCATAAGCGTAGCCCATTTCTTGTTTCTCTATGATGATTTCAGTGTTAGGTTGAAGAGTGGGATGTGTTTCTTTTGTTTTTGTTGAAAGTTTTAATTGGCCGTTGCAAATAGATGATAAATATAGCTCCGGTGCATTTTTTTATATACATATATGGTCGCACTTTCAAACCATTAGGAAGCACTGAACTTAGATTTCGCAGAGAGCCTGTGGTTGAGTTTCTTGCTCTTCCACGATTCCTTTTTCTTTCTTTTGAGTGTTAGCTCACGTTCTTTGTTATTCTGAGATGAATTGGATCTTGTGTTTTGATTAGAAGTTGATGCTTGCCAATGATATATTTGATTGGCTATCAAATGCCGCATATTGCAAAAGTGGTAGAAGAAAGTTGCAGTGGCCAAAAGCCTTCGCATGCATGCACGAACAAATCTGAAATTTGCAATTTGACCTCTACATTTTCATACAATTCTGATTAGGCCCTAAAATTTTTCTGATATTTGCGATTTGGTCCTCAGCAGTTTTAATTTCGCAACTTCATTGCTTTTTTACTTCAATTAACCACCATACATCGTTTAAACTGCATTTAATGCATAATTTTAAAGGCTTTAGGACCAATTGAGTTTGTGTTTGTATATTTTCCTTAATTTTCTCAACTAAAGTGATGCCTTGACATTTTCTTTTATTTTAGAGGGTAAATAAGTAATTTCACTCTATTAGGGCCCCAACGCACGAGAGGTACACCCTATTCCTTATTTCTCACTTTATTTGACCCTACGTGCCCTATGTGACTTTACGTGTTTAATTGCATGCCTCTTGAATATATATTTATTTATTTCATTTATTTATTTATTTGCTTTATTGGCTTTAGTTTTGTATATTTATTTTAGTTCAATTTTGATCATTTGAAAGGCACTTGAATGCCAAATTTGCAATAGTTAGGTATTTAATCATTTATTCTATCTCATTTTCCCCTTTTAGATTGTAGTAGGCCCCCCTCAAATGTAATAGTTAGGGCTTATTTGCCTTGCGTGATTTGCATGCTTACTTGCTATGTGTTATCGTTTTTCTAGGATTTAGCATCTAGATAGGCATGCTTATGTGTTATGTGAATTACGTGCTCACATGCCTACTTGTTTTAACTATGCCCATTTACTTGTGTATATATGGTGAATGCAAATGTACGATATAACCGTGGCTAATCCAATGCTAGTCATGGTTACTTATTCCCGATCGCTCACAAGTCCAATGCTTGTGAGAAAGCGTTAGTAAAGGGCTAGTCCAATGCTAGACCCAATAGGGCCGTCCCTCACTAGTACATACTCGCATGCCCTCACTACATTTTATGCATTTGTTAGTATTTTTACATTTTTGCATGATCCTTTCCCCTTTTCCCACATTCTAAGTATGATCTTTAGGACTTTGCATTTCACTCTAGTCATTAGGGTCATTTGCTTGATTAGTTTAGGGAGTTACTCTTTTGGTAAAGGGGATGGACGAGTTTGGCTACACATAGCCTTAGCACGCTCATTCTTTTTCTAACCAAAAGGAAAAGCAAAAGTCACGATTTAGGGTCTCCCCGTACCTATCTTGCTCGCATTTCTCTAGGGTTCATGCATTTCATTTATCCACTATTATTTTGCACTCTCACTTCATATTCTATCCCTTTTTCTACATTTTTCACTTCACACAACTCTTATTTTGCACATTTTCACTCTACCACTTGCACTTTATATACTACCACTGAGCACACATACACTTCACACTGCCACTTTACATACCTCACCTTGCACCACCATTTGCACACTCTCACTTACACACTATTATTTTTATTATTATTTTTTTCACTTCACACAAGCTCATGTTTTCACACATTGCATACATTCATTTCATTCATTCTTTTGTCATTAGCATTACTCGTGACCTCTTCGAGGGCTTATCCTTGGCTATCACAACTCATGTGATTTAGTCCGTTCGAGCCTCTAAGAGATATTTGTCCCTTCCGATTCCTCATTAAGTTTAGGATTGCATTCATATTAGTTACATCCAAATGCTATACAGCTTTTGGTTAGAAATTAGGAAAATCATGACTAAATCATGCAACTAACTTAGGCTAGGTTGCGAAGGTGCCTTAGACATTGTCTTTGCCTTCCCTCTCTTCAACTGTGACCCCCGAACCATTTTTCTCTGATTTATCGTAGATTTTGGAGTCAATCTAAAAAGGTTTTACATTTAAATCCATATTTTTTGGGTGATTTGGTACACCCTAACTCAATACCAAGTGGCGACTCCTACATTTTACCAAAACCTTTTTAGATTACTATCTTTGGCCAAAACGTCGCATTTCAAAGTCCCATGGCCTTTCCCTTTCATTTTCACACACATCACCATTTTTCAAACCATACTTCACTCACTTATCATATTTTTATTTTATTAAAAATGGGGCGCGACAGTTGGCGACTCCACTGGGGACTTCCTAAATGGGTCCGAGCACTTGATTTAGTTATTCTTTTCCTTTTTTACCCTTTTCATGTATGGCATTTGGATGTTTAGGGTTGCATTTTCTCTTTTTTAGGATTTTTCCATATCGCGCGTATCAACTCACTCCCTCACTCATTTGCGTACGTTTGATTTGATGGATGGATGGTTTATTTATGCTATCCCGCGCTTTGCATTGCATTTGGATGGGGGGACATTACCCTAGGGCCTCGCGTTGGTTCTCGATCCCTCCCCTCCAAACGGCACACTAGCATATGTGCATACGCTTTATTTTTTATTCCTCATTTATTTTCCTTTTAGTGGCTTGTCAGCCACTCCTCCCTATTAGAATTAGGCGACCCACTTGGTCGTGTGATCGCGACACGATGTGTGCGTAGCTTGATCCGAGGGGTCACTCAATCTTCCATTCTAAGTTTTGGGTTGATAGCCTTTAACTTTTAGTCGAAGGTTGAGGATTTTTGATAGATTCACTCAGAAATGTAGCCGTGACACGATGTGTGCGTAGCAGTGTCTTGGGAATCGCTCGAGCCACCGACAAAGAACCTTGGGATTGATGACCTTTGGTTTCCAAGTTTGAAGATTCGGGGACCTAAAACCTATCGAGTCTAGATGCATTAGTGAGCCAATACCTCATGCATCCATGATAGTTTACCTAGGGAAGAGTCTGCCTTACCCTATTAGAGACACTATTCACGAGGGGAGGGATCCAACCCCTCTTTTCCTTTTATTGCTTTATCTCTTTATATTGCCTTGCTACAAATGTGTTATGTGTATTTGTCTGATTGAACTAACTTTTCTTGATTTTTGACTCCATTGCATTCATAAGCCCTAGAAAATAAGAGTTCTGGTAAGGTAATCTCTAGGAGCCTACCCCGTTTGATGTGACACGTTTGAATTCAATACTTCGCATTTGTAACATTTATACATTTCATTTTAGGCTCACCCCGGCATACAAAAAAAGGGGTTCTTTTAGGTCACGTTTCATTGGTGTACTGCATATTTACGCGCTTTGATAAAATGGCATCATGCATAAATCTTAGAAAAGGAATGCCATTTAGGGGATCCCGTGTTAGGAATAAGCCACCTCGTGTCTCGGATACTTAATCCAAAAGACTGGCACGTTTACATTTCGTATCATCCAAAGGGGTAGTGCACGAGATAAGGTAAGACCGACTTTTTCCTGATAATACAATAACTTTGGCACATTAGGATATAAGTATCTAACAATCATCTTTTGGCCATTTAACATACATGGTAAACATCCCTTGCGTAAAGGACATTAATTTGAAGAAATTTACAAATGGTCACTCATGGTTGAGACGATAAACATATTGAGACCAAATCTTGATTCTAGAAGACTCATAGACTAATGCATCGCAATGATTTTTTGAAACTACCAATGGGTAGATAATTCAATCAATTTTTGAATAAACCATCAATTTCATCCAATCCATTTTGTCAATTAATTCAATTTTAGGACAATCTAATCATTTTTTAATAAATCATCAACTCCATTTCATTCATTTGGCCAATTTGCCCATTTTTAGGGCAATCGAGTCGATTTTTGAAGAGATCATCAATTTCATTCAATTCAGTTGACCAAGTCTACCTATTTTTAGTGCAATTCGGTCGATTTTGAATAAATAATCAATTTCATCCTATCCTTTCAAGAGTAGACTCTTTTTCACATCATTTTATGTGTTGATCAAAGCAAGCAATCCATTCGGACTTTGTCCTCATTTTTAGGACAAATGTCTCTTCTCATTCCAATTGACCAAATTTGTTAAAATTATTTTTTTCACTCAATAAGTTGGTCGGATTCATCAGGTATTGTATAGTGCCTACCCCAGAGGATTGCATTTTTCATGTTAGGCCTACCCTTGACATAAAAAGGGCTCCCCCATAGGACATGTATACCGATTTTACAATTTTGCTTACTAACTTTGGGTATTTTTTTTTCTTTTTATTTTTTCTCCTCCCCTTCATTTATAAAAGATGTTTCAAGAAGGTGAAAATATTTTTCTATATCTGATAACGATTTTTATCAAATAAATCTTGAAAATTCCAATTATCACTTGATTCTTGGGCAAACCCTACAAATTGAAGAATCTATCTGGAGGCGCTAGGCTAAAACACCTAAGAGACTTCATAATTGTTTGTCAAGAAAAATTTCTAATTTGTTAATACATTTTTGTTCCAAAAGAAAAGAGGACAAAAAGTGTGTTTATGTGGAGCACTTTAGAAATTTTTCTCTTCTCATTTGTATTATAATTGAACAAGAAATTTTGTTTCAAACTTTTTCAGCAATAAAGTTTTCATTTGGATAATTATTGTTTTGTGTATAATCATGTATATTTCATTCTTTATTGGCTATTTGAGGGATTTCATGATAAATTTTAAGAAATAAGACTAAAGTGAGATTTTTTCAACCTCTAGCCTGAAAATTCACAAGTGTATGCTTTCTAAAATCCTTACATATACTAGATTAGTGATCTGAATTATACAATAAGAGTGCTCAAAATTAAAAAGAGGTCATTCAAAAGACCCAATGAGATACCTTTTCCTCCTTCACTGTACAGTTCATATTTTTTGCCCACTTCTATTAGCTCCCCCCAAAATCAGTCACATTGATTGATAAATTGCAAATTGGGGCAATCTTTGCTTGAAAATGTCCACTGTATTTAACCGATTCAATCCACATCTAAGTGAAAGCAAAAATGTACATTATTCTTATTTATTTTAAAAATTTGGAATGATACTTCAAGCGTTCGTTTCTCTATCTATATAGATTTCATCATTTGCTCTCCTATTTGAGCCTTCAAAGAATAATTTCGTTTCAAATAAGAGCCTTAATGATCACTACCCTACATTAGAAGATTTTCAAATATCAAATGGGAGTGAATTCTCAATGAGCATTTCATTACTTTGGTTGTCATGAAGCGTAAGAATGATGCCTTGGCCATCGTTTCTACAATCTAAATACTATTCATCTCTTGCATCCTCATTTGAACTAAAATAGGTGGTTCTTTTTAAGGCACCTAAGATCGCACCCCACACCGGGGAAGGAGATTGAAGAATTTTTCAAGGAAAAGAGAGAAAAAGGAAAAATGCTAAAATTTAAAAAAAAAAGAGAGAACCACAAATTGGGGAAATTTGGTTCTATCTGGGCTTCAATTTTGAAAAGAAGAGAAAGAGAAAAGAAGAGTATTGTCCGACGGATCACTTATGTTGCATAGATATGGATGAACAGGAGTCTTCCTCAGTCAATTAAATTCAGATACATGCAAAAAAAAAAAATAAAAAAAAAAATAAAAAAAATCGCATTAATGAAAGTTTCCTTTCAGAGTTAATATAAGGAACGGAATAAAAAGTCAGGCCCTCTTCTTTTTCAATCAAACATTCTATCCCTAGAATAAATTATTTCGTTTGGCAACCCCTGAAAATCGCAAACCCCACACCGGGGCAAGTTTAAATTGAAAAGGAAAGAAAAGTCTCAAGAGGTGAAAAGTGATAAAGCAACAAAAGCAAAATGAAAGAAAAGAAAACCTTGATCAAGTATAAACTGGGGCAAATTTTAAAAATTTCGAAGGAATGGAAGAAGGCCGAAGAAGAAAAATCAAGATCAGAAAAGAAAGAGAAAAGAGAACAAAATGAAAGAAAAAAGAGCCTCAATTGAGAATAAACTGGGGCAAGTTCTGATTTAACCCTAAAAGAGGGTTGATACAATAATCCTATCTCAGATCATTTAAACCACCTTTGAAAATTCGCTTTCAAGCCTTAACTTTTCTAAGCACCCCACTAGACCCCATTACAAAAGTCTAAAGTCCTGACTTCTGTTCTTTGCAATATCTCTGTCAAGAAATTTCCTAATTGGCAGGTGATGCTCCTATACTGATGCCAAAAAATTTTTTAAATGTATTTCTGAATTAATTAGCTGTGAGGTCGACAGTACTCATCATCTTGAAAACCCATAAGGACACCTTTGAAAAAACAAGGGAAAAAGAAGTAAGAAAAAAGAAGAAAAAGCAAGAAAAGTAAATGTAAATGAAATACAAAAGATTCGATGGTGAAGTCCCTGTTGAGTGGTGATAAAAGTCAAAATCTTCGAGTTCAAAATAGGGGCAATTTTGGAAAAAGTGCGATCTTCAGTGCAATGTCCTTGAAAATCTTATTTCTTTAACTATCGCTTTCAAGCCACATTACAAGTTCATAAAGTCCATCGCTGGCTTATCCTTCATGACAATTCGAAGTGAAGATTATGCTTCTAAGGAACCCATCAATCATTCGGGATCATAAGGCCATAACCAATTTTCACATGCTTAGCTATCGTTTCTACCCATATGTCACAAGCTTATAAAGCTTATATGTTGACTAAGTTTTTTTAAGAAATAAGGGTGATAAACTGTTTGCTTTCACTAAGATGTGATATTGAAGGGATTACATATAATTTGGGCACAAGAATAAGACAAATCCTGACATCTCATTTTCCTTAGCCACCTCAAAATCAGAAATAACACCCACTCGATTGGTCCTGAAAGACGAGCTAACAAGAAGTGGTGATCCATTACCCTATCGATGCTAAAGTGAGGAAGAAATCTTCTGTAATTTGGTATTATTTTGAGAAATTCATCATGAAATTTTCTGTATGGGTTTAAGCAAGACGTTTAATTGTCTTCACAATTATATGTTAGAAAACATAGTTTCTTACTTTGTTCAAATAAATGGAGAGTCATCCGAACAAAATTTTTGCAATCGAATGGGCCCACACTGGGGCAAATTTTTAAGTGCATATTGTACTTTGGTAAGCCCCCTGTGCAGGTATACATGGCTGAAATCGATGAAAAAACATCTAGTGATGTGGAAGGCCGATACCGCAGAAAGAGAAGAAAGAAGGAAAAAGGGCCCTACATTGAGGCAAATTATTTTTGAAAAGATTCTCTCAAACAAAAATCAAAAAATCAAAATCAGAAAAAATTCAAAAATTCAAAAAGTCAAAAATCCAGTACAAATTCTTGTTTCTTGGAAAATCAAATTTAATTTCTTGTTTCTTGGCACATCAAATTTAATTTCTTGTTGAAAGATTCTCAAGGCAGGCTCGGGTGTTATCCTACTGACCGATTCTCAAGGCAAGCTCGGGTGTTATCCCACTGACCAATTGTCATGGCAGGCTCGGGTTCAATCCCACTGACCGATTATCAAGGCAGGCTCAGGTTTAATCCAACTGATCAATTATCAAGGCAGGCTCGGATTTAATTTCACTGATCGATTCTCACGGCAGGCTCGGGTGTTATCCCACTGACCGATCATCAAGGCCGGCTCGGGTGTTATTCCACCTCAAGGCAGACTCGGGTGTTATCCCACTGACCGATCATCACGGCAGGCTCGAGTTCAATCCCACTGACCGATTATCAAGGCAGGCTCGGGTTTAATCCCACTGACCGATCATCAAGACAGACTCCGGTGTTATCCCACTGACCGATTCTCACGGCAAGCTCGGATTTAATCTCACTGACCAATTCATCACACTGGCACAAATTTTTGGATAATTTTTCAAGTAAATCTTATACAGTTTCTTCATACATACCAGCATTTCATTTGCACCGCCACTAGCCGTGGGCCAGTCCCACTTGTGAGCATTTCATTTTGCACTGTCACTAGTCGTGGGTCAGTCCAACTAGTGAGCACTTTATTTACATTGTCGTTAGACATGGGTCAGTCCCACTAACACTTCATTTCACTTCACTTTATCATGATTTAAATTCTTGTTCGGGTCAGTCCCATGATTTAAATTTCTCGATCGGGTCAGTCCCATGTTTAAATTCTTGTTCGATTCAGTCCAATGATTTAAATTTGTCGTTCGGGTCAATCCCGTGTTTAAATTTCTTGTTCGAGTCAGTCCCATGATTTAAATTTCTCGTTCGGGTCAGTCCCATGTTTAAATTCTTGTTCGGGTCAGTCCCATGATTTAAATTTCTTGTTCGGGTCAGTCCCATGATTTAAATTTCTCGTTCGGGTCAATCCCGTGTTTAAATTTCTTGTTCGGGTTAGTTCCATGATTTAAATTTCTCGTTCGGGTCAGTCCCATGATTTAAATTTCTCGTTCGGGTCAATCCCATGTTTAAATTCTTGTTTGGGTCAGTCCCATGAATTAAATTTCTTGTTCGGATCAGTTTCATATTTAAATTCTTGTTCGGGTCAGTCTCATGTTTAAATTTCTTGTTCGGGTCAGTCCCATGTTTAAATTTCTCGCCTGGGTCAGTCCCATTTTAAAATTTTTTGTTAAAGAGGTCAG
>NW_020862799.1:0-14244 GCF_003713205.1 Coffea eugenioides | reverse complement strand
ACTGTATTGATCAAAATAAGGATTGTAATGCTCTAATTCATCATAGTAATCCACATTTTGTTCTTGCATACATGTATTAGTTGCATGATAACCTCCACACAAGTCACAAATCACATGATAAGAATTAAAAGTATTAACATTCCTCCCTTGCTCAATTTCATGTATAATTGTGTCCATTTGAACTTGTAACATAATTACATCAAATTTTGCCTTTAAGCACTTCAAACCATCTTCAAAAGACATACCCTCAGTAATTTCTTGGTTACCTCTGTTGAAGGAGCTTTGCACTAGGCAACCATCCATTGCCAATCTTTCATTTCTCAAGCATTGTCCTCCAAATTGATCTATCCTCCTCATCACCTAAAATTGCTTTTAAACAACTTAAGAGCAAAATTAGTAAGAAGAATAGGTGATAAAATGCATACACACAGAAAATACTAAAATAACAGAAAATAACATTCACACAACAACTAATAAAATGTCTAAACTAATAAAGTTGCTCTTCACACCGATATTGCCAAATCTTCCCCGGCAACGGCGCCAAAAACTTGACGGGTATTTTACATACGTACAAGTTAAAAAACCGAATTACACCCGTTCACTGCAAGTATACAGATCAACTAGTAGTTTAGGGTATATATCGGGTCGATCCCACAGGGAAGAGTGAACAATTACCGGTATTACTAAAGTTTCTTTATCATTTAGACTATCAATTAATGATAAGAAATTTAACCTACTGCACTTATACAAGAAATTAACAAATAAAAGCTCCTTAGGTTGTGGTATCCCTAACTACTTATGCAAGTGTTATATTTGGATCATTGAATACTACATCTAGGCTAATTATGGTGTAATTTTCTTATGCATTTGAATCCTACTTTCGTAGTGAATCAATTATACTTATAACTAATCCATACCTATTCTCATGGTTATGAAATTAGCTACAAGTTCATTTCTTCAGTGAAATTACATGAAATGAATCACTAAAAACCACATAGGTGCACCTCTACTTTCGTGAGTGTACTCCCTATGTTTAGCACTTCTTGAACTAATGTTAAATCTCAATTTTCATTGCAGAAATAACACCTTAGATAATCAGAATTAATGGTACCAGATTAATCATGATTTAAAGAGCCAAAGTGCTAAATAACTTGCTGAAATCATAGCAGTTAAATAGCCAAATAATAAGCACTAACAATCATAGAAAGTTCAACCAAACCCAAGGTATAAACTTTAAAGACACATAAATAACATAAAATCCAGAAATTGCATATTAACTAAATTTGGAATCAAGTACAAAAGATAAAGAATTGGAGAAGAGATAACCCTTGTCACATGAGCTTCAACTCCTCCTTCTTCATCTCAATCTTCATCCTAATCTAGCAATATACAAGAGTGGATGAACTAACTAGCTAAACTATACTACACTAATTTAATACTAAGAGAATGGAAAAACTACATTTCTGCACTTCCAAGCTTCTCCCGTATGATTCCCAATCTCCTCAGATCTCCCAAATGTCTCTGCATATAAGCTGATGAAAAGCTCCTCTCTAGTCCAAATTTGCTGCTCTAAGGATTCTCAAATCTGAAATTGTTAAGATAGTCAATAACAAATATTTTTGACTTGAAAATAAGCCATCTTTATTGCCCTCTTGTCTTCTGAGGCATGTGCACCGAATTCTCTTGCAGATTGTAGTTGGAAAGTAGTTTGAACATAAGAGAATTGACTGAGCAAAAATTGACAACGGCGCCAAAAATTGACAGGTGCCGAACCTGTGCAAAAATAATAAATAAATCCTAACTACCACCTGAAACAGCTAGTAATTAATTCGAGTACTGGAGCAGGGACTCTAGGTGTGCAATGGGTTACTTGATTCACCCTGTTCCCGAAGAGTGTGCTTAATCCGATATACCTGAATTAATTATTTAACTGAACTCCCTAACTAGTAGACAGTGGTAAGCAGGGTCGTCTCCTCAGGGACTGGAGAGATATTTGTTTCTTTTCAAATCAGGATTAATGGGGGGGGTTTTGGTATCAAAAGCCAACTGAACAAATTAAATGCAGAAAATAATTAATTAAAAGAAATAATTAAAAGAAACTCTAGCCAAGGGTATACTTCAGAAATGGTTCATGCACTGATCATTGATGCAAAAATAATTCCAACGTCTATTAATAGATTGGTTCTAGTTGTCTCGCACGCGCTAAACAACCAACCCTTCCTTAATTTATCGATAGCTAAGGTACGACCGTTAACTATTTCTCTAACCCAAAAAAACAACCCTAGGTACGACCGTAGGATTTAATTTCCGGATTGCATTAATAATTAGAAAGGCCCAATCCTGACTAACAAACACGCTACGAGGGTTCATTCAAGCCAGATCAAATATTCCCCTGGCACAAATCTAATTGTGCTAGTTGCTACTGGGATAGAGGTAACGAACGATTACGGATTCAATTACCCCTATATAGCAAAATAGCCTATATAAACAATTAATTATTGCGCACTAATCAATCATGCATAAGGCTATAACAATTAGAAACAGGAAATATGTAAATACCAATAAATGAGAAAAATAATAAAGAATGATCTAGATCTCACAGTAATCGATGAACCAATTCGTCAGTTGCCCCCTTGACTAGAATTAGAGAATTAGCCCTCCATTAATGGAGGACCAAGCGCGCGTGGAGAATTGGGATACGTCGCTGTATCGGACCCCTTCTTTTGGTCAAGAGCAGAAGACCAGAGCAAGAGATTTTGATTTCTTGCACTTGTCTCCGAAAACCCAAGCGTATGTAAGGCAGAGTGTTCAATGTAGTTGTCGTCAGCAAAAGTGAAAAACCAAAGCTTAGAAAAGTCAACAACGGCGGCTATTCTTTTTCTTCTCCCAATTGCTACCAAAACATCCGAGAGAAAAGTTTCTCACTTTTTTCCTTTACAATTTGTCAAGTCAAAACATCAAGAGTTGGTTTCTCACAAGTCAACAATAATGGCTTCTGTCCGTTGCCTTTCTACTCCTCAGGCTGCGGCGCACCGTCTCCTCTTCAAAAACAAAGAAAACTCCCCTCTCACCTAAACCTTTCCCGAAATAAAATACAAATTGTTACCTCTTAAAATTGCAGCCAGACTCCCTAGAAATATATTAAAATCAAATCTATTACAATTAGGTTTCTTCCGCTTCTCAAACGGGCCCCACGTCCGATGAATCTTCTAAAAGTTGAATTTAAGCGCTTTTCAGCAACCATTCCTGCAATTAGCACCAAAACAAAATATCAGTAGAATCCACCCAATTAACGAAAATATTTAGTCAATTAATTATGCAATAATGCCCAAAATACCCACTAAAATGCAACCTATCAAAATTGCAGAATTGCGGCCAGAAAACGCGCCTACACAAAACGCGGTTACAAGTCACGTTTTGTGTACTCGCGTATTCACTTTGTCCTTACTTCAACTGCGATTTTCTCTATCATAAAGGCTGAACTGGCTTTTGTGCAAAACACCAAAGTTGTAACCCTTTGAGTTAGCTTTCCAATGCTCTAAAAATCGTCCAGATCGGAGCTTTGTAGCCCGAGATATGACCAAAATACTAAAGACTGGTCAGAACTCTGTTTTCCACTTTGGACAGCTGAGTTGAATTTCGGTATTTCACCTTTTGGACTATGAAAACGGCTGAATTGGACTTTGATGTCTTCATAGCAAATGTAGATCTCTTTCTTAGCTTTAAATTGGTGTAACGATCACCTCAATCCGATCAGTGTAGCTCCAGATATAGTCAAAATACCAAAACGTGTCAGAGTTGTCAAACCTGACTTTTCCTTGATTCTTTTTGTTCTCAAATTGCATTTCTCCTTTTACACTTCATATTTTATTTTCCCCACTTTAATCCATCTTCAATCATCCAAATATCTTCTCAATGCACTTCATTTGATGATTGAATCATTAAACCTACAAAATATGAAGTTTTTACCATAAAAATCCATAAAATGCAATGTTTAGCCACTTTAACATAAAATGTAGTTTTTTACCAAAACCTTAGTTATTTTAGTTATAATACTAAATAATCAAACCAAAATTAACTAATAAAACACACTAAAAAATACGTAAAATATATTCTTATCAAATACCCCCACACTTGAACCATTGCTTGTCCTCAAGCAATAAGAAATACAAACCAACAATGATCAAAATTTGAAAATAAACATATGTAGCATTTCAACTTCATTTCCTCAAAACAAAGTAAATAACCATTATGCAATTATTCAATTAAGTTCAAGTACTCATAATATCAAGTAAAGGAGAGCCAATTATACCGTCATTATAACAAATTCAAATCAATTTTTCATCCTTACCCAATCTTACAAGTAAGTAACTCATATGGTCAATAATATGCTTCCTAAACCCATGATCATCTTCTTATTTAACTTAAAGAGGGATTTATTTATATAATATAGCTAAATATTACTTAAGTTGTGAAAGTATCTTTTTACGCGAGGATCGACATTTTTAGATGAAGATCACCGGTTACTCAACACTTCACATACTCAAGTTGCTTTGCATACTCTTAATTCAAGTACCGTTTTACGCGAAAGTCGACATTTTTAGATGACGACTCCCGGTTACTAAGTACGAGAATCATTGGAGTAGAATAAATCTTATTTTTTTCTTTTTTTCTTTTTTTTTGTTTCTTTTTACAGCAAAGATAATAATAAATTCCTCAAAAGAATAATCATGAGAAGAGTATTGCACTTATTGACCATATTTATCACTTAACTTATAAAATCCAATAAAGAGAAGAAATTTCATCAAATATGCAAAAAAAATATAGGCATAATTTTCTCCACTTTAAAAGATATACTTTCCTACAAATGCAAAAATTATAATCACATAATAGTCATTTCCAAGTTAAATGAGAAAAGAAGTGCTTAAACCACATATATTTATCTCAAATGTAGAAGGATTTTGAACTACTAATGGTATGGAACTTTGTTACCTCTTGGATAAAATAAAAAAAATTTAAAAATTGTTGAGGCAAGTTTGCAATTTTGGACAAGATTTTGGAAAAATTTTGAATTTTAACACAAGTCCAATATTTGCAACTAATAAGTCAATCACATACAATATATATAATCTCAATTCTCCCCCCACACTTAGCATGCACATTGTCCTCAATGTGTAAAAAGGAAAATCAAGATAAAGAAAAGTAATACTCCCCTATTGTTGTGATTGAATATGAAGCTTCAAGGTATGTTGTTCGCCGGTCTTCATCACTTCATGAGTTCCATTGGATAACCATTAGTGATATAAACCTAAGAATGGAAAATGAGAAACCAAAGTGATAACAAAGGCTTAAGACATCAAAACGGCTATCCGTAACTTCAAGCCCTTGTTTTGGTGATGTACCTATAAAAAATACACAATAAGCAACTCAAGGTACAAGAAAATATATGAGGAAAAGAAGAAAAAGAGAACCAAGGAACCTGCATTTTTTTCTTTCAAAAAAAAAAATGCTCAGAAAACGTGAGTAGAAACGCGCCTTTAACTCGCGGTTTTGAAGGCGCGTTTCTTCCCAAAAGTTGCAGTACTGAAAACGCGGTTCTGTGAGAAAACGCGACTTCAAGTCGCGTTTTTAATGGCGCGTTTTCATTTTTGATCCAGGCAACAAAACGCGACTTAAAGTCGCGTTTTAATGGCGCGTTTTCTGTTCTGCAGGTGCAGAATTGAAAACGCGATTCTGTGAACACGCGACTCAGAGGCGCGTTTTCTTGAGAAACGCATTTTCTGCTGCGAATTTTAGCAGAAATTCAACTTTTGAATAATTACAAATGATACCCCAATTTCTCAAAATGCATCATAGATCATTTGTTTGCTAAAATACTCAATGCATGCACATATAAAATGATCAAAATATGCATTTTAACCCCTTCTAACAAATCAAAAACAACAATTACTCAAATCGAGGGGTTGAGTTCCTTGATCAAATTTCGCCTTTTTCACCTTATTTGGTCACTTTTGCTTCCATTTCCAATACCTACAAATGAAAAATAACAAAATAACTCAAACACATACTTTAAACATAAAATCACTCCAAAGTAACACAAACTTAAACAAACATTGGGTTGCCTCCCAATAAGCGCTTCTTTAAAGTCAATAGCTTGACTATTTCATCTCATTTTTTCAAGGAGGCTTTGTTAGCGAATAATCCACCATTTTTTGTCGTGGTGGATCATTAAATGGTGACTTTATAGCAAAAGTCACATGATCTAATGATAGGAGAAATGGAATTGACTTACCTATCCCAAGTGTTTCATAAATATTACCTTGAATATGCACCACTTGAGAACTTACCAACGGGAATGCCATGAGAGTATCTTGGGCAGCAATACCCTTAGAACCTATACTTTCAATGCACTCCTCAAGAGGGGTGAAAAATGAGTCATTAAAACTCATCTCTTGAGGCTCAAAGTTAGTTCCAAAGATATTATCTTGTGAAATGGACATTTGCTCATTGAAACACAATTGAGATTCATCATTTTCATCAACATGCAATCCATTTTCACATACAACATTCCTACCATTCATGCTAGGATCATTTTGCAATTTATTAGAAGAAATAACCTCACACAATGCATTCAATTGCTCAATTATTCTGCCAAAGTGAGAAGTTAATTCATCTATTCTTTTCTCAATCCTATCAAAACGGTCGGAAGTCACATTAGCTAATTTTTCTATAACTAACTCCCAAGATGGTTTTGCTTTATATTGGACATTTTCAGATTGGTAATCATAAAAATATGGATAATCACTATATGCACATTGATTTTCCCAACCATAAGAAAGAGAATTGCTCCAATTAGCACTGTATTGATCAAAATAAGGATTGTAATGCTCTAATTCATCATAGTAATCCACATTTTGTTCTTGCATACATGTATTAGTTGCATGATAACCTCCACACAAGTCACAAATCACATGATAAGAATTAAAAGTATTAACATTCCTCCCTTGCTCAATTTCATGTATAATTGTGTCCATTTGAACTTGTAACATAATTACATCAAATTTTGCCTTTAAGCACTTCAAACCATCTTCAAAAGACATACCCTCAGTAATTTCTTGGTTACCTCTGTTGAAGGAGCTTTGCACTAGGCAACCATCCATTGCCAATCTTTCATTTCTCAAGCATTGTCCTCCAAATTGATCTATCCTCCTCATCACCTAAAATTGCTTTTAAACAACTTAAGAGCAAAATTAGTAAGAAGAATAGGTGATAAAATGCATACACACAGAAAATACTAAAATAACAGAAAATAACATTCACACAACAACTAATAAAATGTCTAAACTAATAAAGTTGCTCTTCACACCGATATTGCCAAATCTTCCCCGGCAACGGCGCCAAAAACTTGACGGGTATTTTACATACGTACAAGTTAAAAAACCGAATTACACCCGTTCACTGCAAGTATACAGATCAACTAGTAGTTTAGGGTATATATCGGGTCGATCCCACAGGGAAGAGTGAACAATTACCGGTATTACTAAAGTTTCTTTATTATTTAGACTATCAATTAATGATAAGAAATTTAACCTACTGCACTTATACAAGAAATTAACAAATAAAAGCTCCTTAGGTTGTGGTATCCCTAACTACTTATGCAAGTGTTATATTTGGATCATTGAATACTACATCTAGGCTAATTATGGTGTAATTTTCTTATGCATTTGAATCCTACTTTCGTAGTGAATCAATTATACTTATAACTAATCCATACCTATTCTCATGGTTATGAAATTAGCTACAAGTTCATTTCTTCAGTGAAATTACATGAAATGAATCACTAAAAACCACATAGGTGCACCTCTACTTTCGTGAGTGTACTCCCTATGTTTAGCACTTCTTGAACTAATGTTAAATCTCAATTTTCATTGCAGAAATAACACCTTAGATAATCAGAATTAATGGTACCAGATTAATCATGATTTAAAGAGCCAAAGTGCTAAATAACTTGCTCAAATCATAGCAGTTAAATAGCCAAATAATAAGCACTAACAATCATAGAAAGTTCAACCAAACCCAAGGTATAAACTTTAAAGACACATAAATAACATAAAATCCAGAAATTGCATATTAACTAAATTTGGAATCAAGTACAAAAGATAAAGAATTGGAGAAGAGATAACCCTTGTCACATGAGCTTCAACTCCTCCTTCTTCATCTCAATCTTCATCCTAATCTAGCAATATACAAGAGTGGATGAACTAACTAGCTAAACTATACTACACTAATTTAATACTAAGAGAATGGAAAAACTACATTTCTGCACTTCCAAGCTTCTCCCGTATGATTCCCAATCTCCTCAGATCTCCCAAATGTCTCTGCATATAAGCTGATGAAAAGCTCCTCTCTAGTCCAAATTTGCTGCTCTAAGGATTCTCAAATCTGAAATTGTTAAGATAGTCAATAACAAATATTTTTGACTTGAAAATAAGCCATCTTTATTGCCCTCTTGTCTTCTGAGGCATGTGCACCGAATTCTCTTGCAGATTGTAGTTGGAAAGTAGTTTGAACATAAGAGAATTGACTGAGCAAAAATTGACAACGGCGCCAAAAATTGACAGGTGCCGAACCTGTGCAAAAATAATAAATAAATCCTAACTACCACCTGAAACAGCTAGTAATTAATTCGAGTACTGGAGCAGGGACTCTAGGTGTGCAATGGGTTACTTGATTCACCCTGTTCCCGAAGAGTGTGCTTAATCCGATATACCTGAATTAATTATTTAACTGAACTCCCTAACTAGTAGACAGTGGTAAGCAGGGTCGTCTCCTCAGGGACTGGAGAGATATTTGTTTCTTTTCAAATCAGGATTAATGGGGGGGGTTTTGGTATCAAAAGCCAACTGAACAAATTAAATGCAGAAAATAATTAATTAAAAGAAATAATTAAAAGAAACTCTAGCCAAGGGTATACTTCAGAAATGGTTCATGCACTGATCATTGATGCAAAAATAATTCCAACGTCTATTAATAGATTGGTTCTAGTTGTCTCGCACGCGCTAAACAACCAACCCTTCCTTAATTTATCGATAGCTAAGGTACGACCGTTAACTATTTCTCTAACCCAAAAAAACAACCCTAGGTACGACCGTAGGATTTAATTTCCGGATTGCATTAATAATTAGAAAGGCCCAATCCTGACTAACAAACACGCTACGAGGGTTCATTCAAGCCAGATCAAATATTCCCCTGGCACAAATCTAATTGTGCTAGTTGCTACTGGGATAGAGGTAACGAACGATTACGGATTCAATTACCCCTATATAGCAAAATAGCCTATATAAACAATTAATTATTGCGCACTAATCAATCATGCATAAGGCTATAACAATTAGAAACAGGAAATATGTAAATACCAATAAATGAGAAAAATAATAAAGAATGATCTAGATCTCACAGTAATCGATGAACCAATTCGTCAGTTGCCCCCTTGACTAGAATTAGAGAATTAGCCCTCCATTAATGGAGGACCAAGCGCGCGTGGAGAATTGGGATACGTCGCTGTATCGGACCCCTTCTTTTGGTCAAGAGCAGAAGACCAGAGCAAGAGATTTTGATTTCTTGCACTTGTCTCCGAAAACCCAAGCGTATGTAAGGCAGAGTGTTCAATGTAGTTGTCGTCAGCAAAAGTGAAAAACCAAAGCTTAGAAAAGTCAACAACGGCGGCTATTCTTTTTCTTCTCCCAATTGCTACCAAAACATCCGAGAGAAAAGTTTCTCACTTTTTTCCTTTACAATTTGTCAAGTCAAAACATCAAGAGTTGGTTTCTCACAAGTCAACAATAATGGCTTCTGTCCGTTGCCTTTCTACTCCTCAGGCTGCGGCGCACCGTCTCCTCTTCAAAAACAAAGAAAACTCCCCTCTCACCTAAACCTTTCCCGAAATAAAATACAAATTGTTACCTCTTAAAATTGCAGCCAGACTCCCTAGAAATATATTAAAATCAAATCTATTACAATTAGGTTTCTTCCGCTTCTCAAACGGGCCCCACGTCCGATGAATCTTCTAAAAGTTGAATTTAAGCGCTTTTCAGCAACCATTCCTGCAATTAGCACCAAAACAAAATATCAGTAGAATCCACCCAATTAACGAAAATATTTAGTCAATTAATTATGCAATAATGCCCAAAATACCCACTAAAATGCAACCTATCAAAATTGCAGAATTGCGGCCAGAAAACGCGCCTACACAAAACGCGGTTACAAGTCACGTTTTGTGTACTCGCGTATTCACTTTGTCCTTACTTCAACTGCGATTTTCTCTATCATAAAGGCTGAACTGGCTTTTGTGCAAAACACCAAAGTTGTAACCCTTTGAGTTAGCTTTCCAATGCTCTAAAAATCGTCCAGATCGGAGCTTTGTAGCCCGAGATATGACCAAAATACTAAAGACTGGTCAGAACTCTGTTTTCCACTTTGGACAGCTGAGTTGAATTTCGGTATTTCACCTTTTGGACTATGAAAACGGCTGAATTGGACTTTGATGTCTTCATAGCAAATGTAGATCTCTTTCTTAGCTTTAAATTGGTGTAACGATCACCTCAATCCGATCAGTGTAGCTCCAGATATAGTCAAAATACCAAAACGTGTCAGAGTTGTCAAACCTGACTTTTCCTTGATTCTTTTTGTTCTCAAATTGCATTTCTCCTTTTACACTTCATATTTTATTTTCCCCACTTTAATCCATCTTCAATCATCCAAATATCTTCTCAATGCACTTCATTTGATGATTGAATCATTAAACCTACAAAATATGAAGTTTTTACCATAAAAATCCATAAAATGCAATGTTTAGCCACTTTAACATAAAATGTAGATTTTTACCAAAACCTTAGTTATTTTAGTTATAAAACTAAATAATCAAACCAAAATTAACTAATAAAACACACTAAAAAATACGTAAAATATATTCTTATCAAATACCCCCACACTTGAACCATTGCTTGTCCTCAAGCAATAAGAAATACAAACCAACAATGATCCAAAATTTGAAAATAAACATATGTAGCATTTCAACTTCATTTCCTCAAAACAAAGTAAATAACCATTATGCAATTATTCAATTAAGTTCAAGTACTCATAATATCAAGTAAAGGAGAGCCAATTATACCGTCATTATAACAAATTCAAATCAATTTTTCATCCTTACCCAATCTTACAAGTAAGTAACTCATATGGTCAATAATATGCTTCCTAAACCCATGATCATCTTCTTATTTAACTTAAAGAGGGATTTATTTATATAATATAGCTAAATATTACTTAAGTTGTGAAAGTATCTTTTTACGCGAGGATCGACATTTTTAGATGAAGATCACCGGTTACTCAACACTTCACATACTCAAGTTGCTTTGCATACTCTTAATTCAAGTACCGTTTTACGCGAAAGTCGACATTTTTAGATGACGACTCCCGGTTACTAAGTACGAGAATCATTGGAGTAGAATAAATCTTATTTTTTTCTTTTTTTCTTTTTTTTGTTTCTTTTTACAGCAAAGATAATAATAAATTCCTCAAAAGAATAATCATGAGAAGAGTATTGCACTCATTGACCATATTTATCACTTAACTTATAAAATCCAATAAAGAGAAGAAATTTCATCAAATATGCAAAAAAAATATAGGCATAATTTTCTCCACTTTAAAAGATATACTTTCCTACAAATGCAAAAATTATAATCACATAATAGTCATTTCCAAGTTAAATGAGAAAAGAAGTGCTTAAACCACATATATTTATCTCAAATGTAGAAGGATTTTGAACTACTAATGGTATGGAACTTTGTTACCTCTTGGATAAAATAAAAAAAAAATTTAAAAATTGTTGAGGCAAGTTTGCAATTTTGGACAAGATTTTGGAAAAATTTTGAATTTTAACACAAGTCCAATATTTGCAACTAATAAGTCAATCACATACAATATATATAATCTCAATTCTCCCCCCACACTTAGCATGCACATTGTCCTCAATGTGTAAAAAGAAAAATCAAGATAAAGAAAAGTAATACTCCCCTATTGTTGTGATTGAATATGAAGCTTCAAGGTATGTTGTTCGCCGGTCTTCATCACTTCATGAGTTCCATTGGATAACCATTAGTGATATAAACCTAAGAATGGAAAATGAGAAACCAAAGTGATAACAAAGGCTTAAGACATCAAAACGGCTATCCGTAACTTCAAGCCCTTGTTTTGGTGATGTACCTATAAAAAATACACAATAAGCAACTCAAGGTACAAGAAAATATATGAGGAAAAGAAGAAAAAGAGAACCAAGGAACCTGCATTTTTTTCTTTCAAAAAAAAAAATGCTCAGAAAACGTGAGTAGAAACGCGCCTTTAACTCGCGGTTTTGAAGGCGCGTTTCTTCCCAAAAGTTGCAGTACTGAAAACGCGGTTCTGTGAGAAAACGCGACTTCAAGTCGCGTTTTTAATGGCGCGTTTTCATTTTTGATCCAGGCAACAAAACGCGACTTTCTTCAAAACGCGACTTAAAGTCACGTTTTAATGGCGCGTTTTCTGTTCTGCAGGTGCAGAATTGAAAACGCGATTCTGTGAACACGCGACTCAGAGGCGCGTTTTCTTGAGAAACGCATTTTCTGCTGCAAATTTTAGCAGAAATTCAACTTTTGAATAATTACAAATGATACCCCAATTTCTCAAAATGCATCATAGATCATTTGTTTGCTAAAATACTCAATGCATGCACATATAAAATGATCAAAATATGCATTTTAACCCCTTCTAACAAATCAAAAACAACAATTACTCAAATCGAGGGGTTGAGTTCCTTGATCAAATTTCGCCTTTTTCACCTTATTTGGTCACTTTTGCTTCCATTTCCAATACCTACAAATGAAAAATAACAAAATAACTCAAACACATACTTTAAACATAAAATCACTCCAAAGTAACACAAACTTAAACAAACATTGGGTTGCCTCCCAATAAGCGCTTCTTTAAAGTCAATAGCTTGACTATTTCATCTCATTTTTTCAAGGAGGCTTTGTTAGCGAATAATCCACCATTTTTTGTCGTGGTGGATCATTAAATGGTGACTTTATAGCAAAAGTCACATGATCTAATGATAGGAGAAATGGAATTGACTTACCTATCCCAAGTGTTTCATAAATATTACCTTGAATATGCACCACTTGAGAACTTACCAACGGGAATGCCATGAGAGTATCTTGGGCAGCAATACCCTTAGAACCTATACTTTCAATGCACTCCTCAAGAGGGGTGAAAAATGAGTCATTAAAACTCACATCTTGAGGCTCAAAGTTAGTTCCAAAGATATTATCTTGTGAAATGGACATTTGCTCATTGAAACACAATTGAGATTCATCATTTTCATCAACATGCAATCCATTTTCACATACAACATTCCTACCATTCATGCTAGGATCATTTTGCAATTTATTAGAAGAAATAACCTCACACAATGCATTCAATTGCTCAATTATTCTGCCAAAGTGAGAAGTTAATTCATCTATTCTTTTCTCAATCCTATCAAAACGGTCGGAAGTCACATTAGCTAATTTTTCTATAACTAACTCCCAAGATGGTTTTGCTTTATATTGGACATTTTCAGATTGGTAATCATAAAAATATGGATAATCACTATATGCACATTGATTTCCCAACCATAAGAAAGAGAATTGCTCCAATTAGCACTGTATTGATCAAAATAAGGATTGTAATGCTCTAATTCATCATAGTAATCCACATTTTGTGCTTGCATACATGTATTAGTTGCATGATAACCTCCACACAAGTCACAAATCACATGATAAGAATTAAAAGTATTAACATTCCTCCCTTGCTCAATTTCATGTATAATTGTGTCCATTTGAACTTGTAACATAATTACATCAAATTTTGCCTTTAAGCACTTCAAACCATCTTCAAAAGACATACCCTCAGTAATTTCTTGGTTACCTCTGTTGAAGGAGCTTTGCACTAGGCAACCATCCATTGCCAATGTTTCATTTCTCAAGCATTGTCCTCCAAATTGATCTATCCTCCTCATCACCTAAAATTGCTTTTAAACAACTTAAGAGCAAAATTAGTAAGAAGAATAGGTGATAAAATGCATACACACAGAAAATACTAAAATAACAGAAAATAACATTCACACAACAACTAATAAAATGTCTAAACTAATAAAGTTGTTATTCACACCGA
>NW_020862798.1:0-27151 GCF_003713205.1 Coffea eugenioides | reverse complement strand
CTATTCTATCTATTAAATAAATACAACCCAAGGCAACTTTTCACCAAAATTTTATCTTTTTATAACCTTTTTCAAACACATAAAAAACGATGCCAGTTTTTCCTGATTTTGGTTGCATGAAAGTTCTTCCTCATTTTGGTGGCATGGCTCAAAAGTTTGTTTGGATAGCTAAAAAGTTTGGAAAGGAGATGGCTTCTAGTCCTAATACGATAGGGTTTTGTGCTAGCAATACCCTTTCTATTTTGATAGTTGTGACACAAATGGAATAAGCAAGGAATGTTGATAAGCAGAATGAGTTAAATCATGATGAAAGATGTGGGGAGATGAAGAAGACTGTCAGAGAGAGTAAAAGAAAGATTATACTTGCAGTCAAAAAAGAGGCTACTCAGCTCACAAAAAATTTGAAAGAGTTGATGAAAACCCGTGACAAACAATACTCATCTTTTTGGTTTTGGACCGACAAAAGGATCAACCTTCTCCAAGCGAAGATATAAAGTTTTGAGATGGAGGCTGAGGTGAAGGAGAAGATGTACCTGGATGCCATTCAGGTAAAAAAAAAATGTTGGGTTGATGAGTTTTCAGATTTTTGGATCTTATACCTAAGTCAGCTTTTGAATGACTTAGATTCAAGTCTAACACGTGTGTTTTTCTAAGAATCTCAGAAAGGACTTGTGTTACTTCTTTATATCGTGTTTATAGCGTTGAAAAAAGGAAGAAACAATCTGACTTTGTCTTTAGCATGTTGAGTTCTAAAAGTTCCCAGTACCTTTTTTCCTCTCTATTTCACTTTTAATAGTGTTTTGATTGGACTTAGATTACTGAATCGATTTAGATGCTCCGAGTGTTTGTTTATATTTTGCATTTGTTGGGATATTCATATGGCAGATTTAGTGCTTATTTGTATTGGGTTTACTGAACATTAATTGTTCCCTTAATCAGTGGTTTTATTTTGTCTTTCGGGTTGTTCATTTTAGGGTTGGCTAATGTGATTTTGGACATTGACGTACAAGATCATGAAAAGAAAAGCACACTTAGAGGAGGTACGTATCCATTTTCTTACGACTGGAATATGTTAAGAAATGGGCTTAATTTCTTTTAGGTAGATTTCTTGTTTTGTGTGGAAGTAACTAGTTTTCTAATTGATTTTAGTTACTTGAAGTAGTAGCCAAGAAATATTCTATTTAGTTTAGAATTAGAAGTTATTTCCTACAAATGTAGGGATTAGAATTGGTTTCCTATTGTTATTTGATTTTTGGCCAAATAATATTCCCTATAAATAGGTGGGTTGGCATACTACACAGATATACACAAGGGCACACAAGATGGCATCATGTAACCTTATACATGGGATGAGAGAGGGTTCTTGGGAGATGAGAGATGGTATACAAAGGTTGGACTTGGGTTCAAGTTGTATTCTTGTATAGGATTTTTCTCTCATAATAAATAATGGGTTTCTCTCCATGGACGTAGGCTCAATGGTGGAGCCGAATCACGTTAAATACTGTGTGTCGTTTATCTTTCATGCTTGTGGCTTGTTTGCTCATTAAATTGTTGTGTGATTGAAATCTCAATAGTTGTTTGTTCCGCATTTGGATCCTAGCAAAATATACTGGACTGGAATATATGTGGCTATTATTGTTGTTATAGTTTTATGTGAATAGACTGACTATTATGTGATACTATATGAAGGTGCTTCAGTTTGCAGGGGTTGAAAAATTCACCCCCGAGGTGGGTGAACAACTTGACATGGAAAAACATTCTGTCGTTCATCTTGTACTTGATCTAAAGAATCCTCCGGGCATGATAGTTCAAGTTTTTGAGGAGGGATACATTTGCAATGGGCGGATTCTTAGACGCGCAAAGGTAGGAGTCTCACGTGCTGTGGAGACCAGGGGAAGAAGCAAAAACGCATGAGTGAGATTATGAGATATGACTATTGTAGTATGTTTTAGACTCCACTTTATAGTACGTTCTACTTTTGAGACATTTCGCAAGTTTGCAAAGTTGCAAAAACTAGTTTCATTTCATGGTTGATGTACTTTATCAATGGTAATTAGGTAATGTGGATAATATCTGCTTCCGTGGTTGCCAAGAAAATGAAATTTTGTGCTATATAATCAACATGCAATCCCTAATATTTGCTTTCCTAGATAATAATGCTACAAAAAATGGGATCTTGTGCTATATAATCTGCATGTTATCGTTACTTCGTTCTTGATTTCCTTCTTCACAATGTGATTGATTAAATGCGATGAAGTACCACAACAGCAATTTTTTCTCCTTTTGTTTCTTTCTGCTTGGTGACCTTCTTTTTTTTAGGGAAAATGACCTGTTTCATCCCTCACATTTCGCAAAAATATTCTTTTCGTCTCTCACTTTTAAAATGAAATAAATTCGTCCCTGACATTTAAAAATTAAAGCTATTACATCCCTGAACCTAATTTTCAATCTGAATCAAACCATCCAATAACCCAGTAATAAATTTCGAAAATAAAATTGATAGATCATTTGGTCAATTTCATCTTATTCACATGGCATTTATTAAACCAAAAAAATGAAACAAGCATGGAATGTTGATGAGCTGAATGAGTTAAACCATGATTAAAAATGTAGAAATGTGAAGAAGACTGTCAGAAAGAGTGAAAGAAAGGTTATACTGGCACTCAAAAAAGAGGCTGCTCAGCCCACCAAAAATTTGAAAGAGTTGATAAAAACCCATGACAAACAAAACTCATCTTCTTGGTTTTAGACCGACAAAAGGGTCAACCTTCTCCAAGCGAAACCAGAAAGTTTTCAGAATGAGGCTGAGGTGAAGGATAAGATGTACCTGGATGCCATTGAGGTAAAAAAAAATGTTGGGTTGATGAGTATTCGGATTTTTGGATCTTATACCTAAGTCAGCTTTCGAATGGCTTAGATTCAAGACTAACATGTGTGTTTTTCTAAGAATGAGCAGGTGTAAACTTCACCTCATGCTAAAGTCCAGTGAGATAAACCACAAAAAAGAAAAATTAAGAACCATGAAATTTAGAAATTTTTGGTTCTAAGAATTTTACTCTAGTTTTTATTGCATCATTTACAAATTAATTATAATGTGTATGTATGACTTGATGGTAATCTAATATTTTAAAAAATTAATTGATGTTGATCGTGTTTTTAACTGCTTCTAATTGTGTAAAGGTTAATTTTAAAAAATCAGAATAAAAAAGCACAAAAAAAAATCTTATTTTTAATCTTTCTTTGGGGTGAACAAATTAAGTAGCAAGTTTGTACAGAAAAGTTGTGTTGTTTGTATAGCTCAACTGTTGCACTAGCACACATCAGCTTAGCTTCCTATCAAAATGACAAAATCCCCCTTAGACCAACCTATTCTATCTATTAAATAAATACAACCCAAGGCAACTTTTCACCAAAATTTTATCTTTTTATAACCTTTTTCAAACACATAAAAAACGATGCCAGTTTTTCCTGATTTTGGTTGCATGAAAGTTCTTCCTCATTTTGGTGGCATGGCTCAAAAGTTTGTTTGGATAGCTAAAAAGTTTGGAAAGGAGATGGCTTCTAGTCCTAATACGATAGGGTTTTGTGCTAGCAATACCCTTTCTATTTTGATAGTTGTGACACAAATGGAATAAGCAAGGAATGTTGATAAGCAGAATGAGTTAAATCATGATGAAAGATGTGGGGAGATGAAGAAGACTGTCAGAGAGAGTAAAAGAAAGATTATACTTGCAGTCAAAAAAGAGGCTACTCAGCTCACAAAAAATTTGAAAGAGTTGATGAAAACCCGTGACAAACAATACTCATCTTTTTGGTTTTGGACCGACAAAAGGATCAACCTTCTCCAAGCGAAGATATAAAGTTTTGAGATGGAGGCTGAGGTGAAGGAGAAGATGTACCTGGATGCCATTCAGGTAAAAAAAAAATGTTGGGTTGATGAGTTTTCAGATTTTTGGATCTTATACCTAAGTCAGCTTTTGAATGACTTAGATTCAAGTCTAACACGTGTGTTTTTCTAAGAATCTCAGAAAGGACTTGTGTTACTTCTTTATATCGTGTTTATAGCGTTGAAAAAAGGAAGAAACAATCTGACTTTGTCTTTAGCATGTTGAGTTCTAAAAGTTCCCAGTACCTTTTTTCCTCTCTATTTCACTTTTAATAGTGTTTTGATTGGACTTAGATTACTGAATCGATTTAGATGCTCCGAGTGTTTGTTTATATTTTGCATTTGTTGGGATATTCATATGGCAGATTTAGTGCTTATTTGTATTGGGTTTACTGAACATTAATTGTTCCCTTAATCAGTGGTTTTATTTTGTCTTTCGGGTTGTTCATTTTAGGGTTGGCTAATGTGATTTTGGACATTGACGTACAAGATCATGAAAAGAAAAGCACACTTAGAGGAGGTACGTATCCATTTTCTTACGACTGGAATATGTTAAGAAATGGGCTTAATTTCTTTTAGGTAGATTTCTTGTTTTGTGTGGAAGTAACTAGTTTTCTAATTGATTTTAGTTACTTGAAGTAGTAGCCAAGAAATATTCTATTTAGTTTAGAATTAGAAGTTATTTCCTACAAATGTAGGGATTAGAATTGGTTTCCTATTGTTATTTGATTTTTGGCCAAATAATATTCCCTATAAATAGGTGGGTTGGCATACTACACAGATATACACAAGGGCACACAAGATGGCATCATGTAACCTTATACATGGGATGAGAGATGGTATACAAAGGTTGGACTTGGGTTCAAGTTGTATTCTTGTATAGGATTTTTCTCTCATAATAAATAATGGGTTTCTCTCCATGGACGTAGGCTCAATGGTGGAGCGGAATCACGTTAAATACTGTGTGTCGTTTATCTTTCATGCTTGTGGCTTGTTTGCTCATTAAATTGTTGTGTGATTGAAATCTCAATAGTTGTTTGTTCCGCATTTGGATCCTAGCAAAATATACTGGACTGGAATATATGTGGCTATTATTGTTGTTATAGTTTTATGTGAATAGACTGACTATTATGTGATACTATATGAAGGTGCTTCAGTTTGCAGGGGTTGAAAAATTCACCCCCGAGGTGGGTGAACAACTTGACATGGAAAAACATTCTGTCGTTCATCTTGTACTTGATCTAAAGAATCCTCCGGGCATGATAGTTCAAGTTTTTGAGGAGGGATACATTTGCAATGGGCGGATTCTTAGACGCGCAAAGGTAGGAGTCTCACGTGCTGTGGAGACCAGGGGAAGAAGCAAAAACGCATGAGTGAGATTATGAGATATGACTATTGTAGTATGTTTTAGACTCCACTTTATAGTACGTTCTACTTTTGAGACATTTCGCAAGTTTGCAAAGTTGCAAAAACTAGTTTCATTTCATGGTTGATGTACTTTATCAATGGTAATTAGGTAATGTGGATAATATCTGCTTCCGTGGTTGCCAAGAAAATGAAATTTTGTGCTATATAATCAACATGCAATCCCTAATATTTGCTTTCCTAGATAATAATGCTACAAAAAATGGGATCTTGTGCTATATAATCTGCATGTTATCGTTACTTCGTTCTTGATTTCCTTCTTCACAATGTGATTGATTAAATGCGATGAAGTACCACAACAGCAATTTTTTCTCCTTTTGTTTCTTTCTGCTTGGTGACCTTCTTTTTTTTAGGGAAAATGACCTGTTTCATCCCTCACATTTCGCAAAAATATTCTTTTCGTCTCTCACTTTTAAAATGAAATAAATTCGTCCCTGACATTTAAAAATTAAAGCTATTACATCCCTGAACCTAATTTTCAATCTGAATCAAACCATCCAATAACCCAGTAATAAATTTCGAAAATAAAATTGATAGATCATTTGGTCAATTTCATCTTATTCACATGGCATTTATTAAACCAAAAAAATGAAACAAGCATGGAATGTTGATGAGCTGAATGAGTTAAACCATGATTAAAAATGTAGAAATGTGAAGAAGACTGTCAGAAAGAGTGAAAGAAAGGTTATACTGGCACTCAAAAAAGAGGCTGCTCAGCCCACCAAAAATTTGAAAGAGTTGATAAAAACCCATGACAAACAAAACTCATCTTCTTGGTTTTAGACCGACAAAAGGTTCAACCTTCTCCAAGCGAAACCAGAAAGTTTTCAGAATGAGGCTGAGGTGAAGGATAAGATGTACCTGGATGCCATTGAGGTAAAAAAAAATGTTGGGTTGATGAGTATTCGGATTTTTGGATCTTATACCTAAGTCAGCTTTCGAATGGCTTAGATTCAAGACTAACATGTGTGTTTTTCTAAGAATGAGCAGGTGTAAACTTCACCTCATGCTAAAGTCCAGTGAGATAAACCACAAAAAAGAAAAATTAAGAACCATGAAATTTAGAAATTTTTGGTTCTAAGAATTTTACTCTAGTTTTTATTGCATCATTTACAAATTAATTATAATGTGTATGTATGACTTGATGGTAATCTAATATTTTAAAAAATTAATTGATGTTGATCGTGTTTTTAACTGCTTCTAATTGTGTAAAGGTTAATTTTAAAAAATCAGAATAAAAAAGCACAAAAAAAAATCTTATTTTTAATCTTTCTTTGGGGTGAACAAATTAAGTAGCAAGTTTGTACAGAAAAGTTGTATTGTTTGTATAGCTCAACTGTTGCACTAGCACACATCAGCTTAGCTTCCTATCAAAATGACAAAATCCCCCTTAGACCAACCTATTCTATCTATTAAATAAATACAACCCAAGGCAACTTTTCACCAAAATTTTATCTTTTTATAACCTTTTTCAAACACATAAAAAACGATGCCAGTTTTTCCTGATTTTGGTTGCATGAAAGTTCTTCCTCATTTTGGTGGCATGGCTCAAAAGTTTGTTTGGATAGCTAAAAAGTTTGGAAAGGAGATGGCTTCTAGTCCTAATACGATAGGGTTTTGTGCTAGCAATACCCTTTCTATTTTGATAGCTGTGACACAAATGGAATAAGCAAGGAATGTTGATAAGCAGAATGAGTTAAATCATGATGAAAGATGTGGGGAGATGAAGAAGACTGTCAGAGAGAGTAAAAGAAAGATTATACTTGCAGTCAAAAAAGAGGCTACTCAGCTCACAAAAAATTTGAAAGAGTTGATGAAAACCCGTGACAAACAATACTCATCTTTTTGGTTTTGGACCGACAAAAGGATCAACCTTCTCCAAGCGAAGATATAAAGTTTTGAGATGGAGGCTGAGGTGAAGGAGAAGATGTACCTGGATGCCATTCAGGTAAAAAAAAAATGTTGGGTTGATGAGTTTTCAGATTTTTGGATCTTATACCTAAGTCAGCTTTTGAATGACTTAGATTCAAGTCTAACACGTGTGTTTTTCTAAGAATCTCAGAAAGGACTTGTGTTACTTCTTTATATCGTGTTTATAGCGTTGAAAAAAGGAAGAAACAATCTGACTTTGTCTTTAGCATGTTGAGTTCTAAAAGTTCCCAGTACCTTTTTTCCTCTCTATTTCACTTTTAATAGTGTTTTGATTGGACTTAGATTACTGAATCGATTTAGATGCTCCGAGTGTTTGTTTATATTTTGCATTTGTTGGGATATTCATATGGCAGATTTAGTGCTTATTTGTATTGGGTTTACTGAACATTAATTGTTCCCTTAATCAGTGGTTTTATTTTGTCTTTCGGGTTGTTCATTTTAGGGTTGGCTAATGTGATTTTGGACATTGACGTACAAGATCATGAAAAGAAAAGCACACTTAGAGGAGGTACGTATCCATTTTCTTACGACTGGAATATGTTAAGAAATGGGCTTAATTTCTTTTAGGTAGATTTCTTGTTTTGTGTGGAAGTAACTAGTTTTCTAATTGATTTTAGTTACTTGAAGTAGTAGCCAAGAAATATTCTATTTAGTTTAGAATTAGAAGTTATTTCCTACAAATGTAGGGATTAGAATTGGTTTCCTATTGTTATTTGATTTTTGGCCAAATAATATTCCCTATAAATAGGTGGGTTGGCATACTACACAGATATACACAAGGGCACACAAGATGGCATCATGTAACCTTATACATGGGATGAGAGAGGGTTCTTGGGAGATGAGAGATGGTATACAAAGGTTGGACTTGGGTTCAAGTTGTATTCTTGTATAGGATTTTTCTCTCATAATAAATAATGGGTTTCTCTCCATGGACGTAGGCTCAATGGTGGAGCCGAATCACGTTAAATACTGTGTGTCGTTTATCTTTCATGCTTGTGGCTTGTTTGCTCATTAAATTGTTGTGTGATTGAAATCTCAATAGTTGTTTGTTCCGCATTTGGATCCTAGCAAAATATACTGGACTGGAATATATGTGGCTATTATTGTTGTTATAGTTTTATGTGAATAGACTGACTATTATGTGATACTATATGAAGGTGCTTCAGTTTGCAGGGGTTGAAAAATTCACCCCCGAGGTGGGTGAACAACTTGACATGGAAAAACATTCTGTCGTTCATCTTGTACTTGATCTAAAGAATCCTCCGGGCATGATAGTTCAAGTTTTTGAGGAGGGATACATTTGCAATGGGCGGATTCTTAGACGCGCAAAGGTAGGAGTCTCACGTGCTGTGGAGACCAGGGGAAGAAGCAAAAACGCATGAGTGAAATTATGAGATATGACTATTGTAGTATGTTTTAGACTTCACTTTATAGTACGTTCTACTTTTGAGACATTTCGCAAGTTTGCAAAGTTGCAAAAACTAGTTTCATTTCATGGTTGATGTACTTTATCAATGGTAATTAGGTAATGTGGATAATATCTGCTTCCGTGGTTGCCAAGAAAATGAAATTTTGTGCTATATAATCAACATGCAATCCCTAATATTTGCTTTCCTAGATAATAATGCTACAAAAAATGGGATCTTGTGCTATATAATCTGCATGTTATCGTTACTTCGTTCTTGATTTCCTTCTTCACAATGTGATTGATTAAATGCGATGAAGTACCACAACAGCAATTTTTTCTCCTTTTGTTTCTTTCTGCTTGGTGACCTTCTTTTTTTTAGGGAAAATGACCTGTTTCATCCCTCACATTTCGCAAAAATATTCTTTTCGTCTCTCACTTTTAAAATGAAATAAATTCGTCCCTGACATTTAAAAATTAAAGCTATTACATCCCTGAACCTAATTTTCAATCTGAATCAAACCATCCAATAACCCAGTAATAAATTTCGAAAATAAAATTGATAGATCATTTGGTCAATTTCATCTTATTCACATGGCATTTATTAAACCAAAAAAATGAAAATTATAACATAAAAGGCCATTTTTTGTCTTGGAATAGTAGAGTTTTTTTTTTGATAAATCTTTTCATACACCGTTAGTATATCCGCTTGCGAATCTAGATGTGTATCATAAATATAAAATTTAGTATTTAAATTTAAATTAAAATGATATGGTGGTACATAAAACCGTCAGTATATACAATGATAATGTAGAAAAGATTAATCTTTCTTTTTTATATTATAATTTTTTCTTTTTTCTTTTTAGATTCATTAAATTTTACATGAATATCAAGTTGAGTTAACCAAGTGATCTACCAATTACACCCCCAAAATTTGTAATCAGGTTGATTGGTGATTTGATTTAAATTGAAATTTGGGTTCAGGGATGTAATAATTTTAGTTTTTAAATGTCAAGGACAAAATTGCTTCATTTTAAAAGTGAGGGATGAAAAAAATATTTTTGTGAAATGTGAAGGATGAAACTGATCATTTTCCCTTTTTTTTAATCTCATACTCTTATCTCTTATCTTTAGATGTTTCTCTTCTCTTTTAACTTCTTTTATTTTACTTCTGGTCCAAATATAGCAATCTAGGTTCAAAGATACTGCAGAAAAGAAACCCAGTTTTATTGCGGCTGCATTGCACTTATTGTAATGGACACTCTTTCTTTTTTCCTTTTTTTTTGTTCTTTTTATTTCTTTCCACTCTCAGACTCTTTATCTCTAGATGTTTGCCTTCTTTTTCAACTTCTTTTTCTTACTTCTGGTCCAAATATAGCAATCTAGGTTCAAAGATATTGCAGAAACCCAATTTTATTGCGCGCTGCAGGGCACTTATTTTATTGGAGACCTCTTGCCTTTTTTTTTCCCCCTTTTTTAATCTCGGACTCTTATCTCTAGATTTCAAAGAATCGATATTGCAGAAACCATCGAAGATTTGTCTTCAATTTCTTCGAGCCATGGCTATAGAATGGCACACCCTAAAGCCCATGTCCAAGATGGGCGGAGTCTAGACCTTAATCTTTTTAGTGGCGGATTGCGACACTGGGCCTAAGAGTTGTTGAATGTGCAAGTCGGGGTTTACCAAAGCCCGATTCAGCAAAGTCTAACAACTCGAATTTATCAAATATGGAGTCTCTCTATAGGCTAACAAAAATTTATGTCCGAATTTAGAGTCCTTATTTAACGAGAAAAAGTTTATCAACTAAAAATGATCACTGTATAAAAAATTGATCCTTGTACTTTATAAATGATCACTATGTAAAATATTAATCCTCATACTTTATACTTTATAGCGAGTAGCCTGTCATGAAACTAGAACATAAGACACAAAGCCTACTCCTAAGACTTTTTATTGCTTATAGTCTTCAAGAACAATTACAAATATTAGCAATCAATTTCTTGAATTGCTTTTAGACTTGTTCAAATTTTGTGCATTTGGCATAAAGGCTTTTGCTGAGGACAACTAGCGTGAAATTGTGGAGCTTTATAAGAATGAAATAAGTCAAGTATTAGATTTATTGGTTGTTCCGTCTATAAAAAACACACATGACAGCCGACATATGATGACATTTATCCCCACTACTTAAAAAATAAAAGACCTCCTAGTCATACTCTAGTTAATTTCGTTTATTTTCTGTCGAATTTCATTCTCTTATAATGACACACTATTTTTCTTTTCATGTGCTTTGGCTCAAAATACGTAAGAGATGGAGCACCATTAGTATTAACGATTCAAGTTTCATTAACAATGCTGTCATATAAATTTGAATCTGATTAGTGGTCAATTCTTGGCCCTCCATGCCCATATTTATCCTTAAAACGTGATTTAATTTTGACCCTCCCCATTTCTGTTCCTTTCTCCCGATTCCTCCTTATGAACCCCTCACACTCCAAATTAAGAAAATAATTGGAAAAAAAAAAATCTGGGCATGGAGGAGTGTACCATAATTAAGAAAAGACACCCAAAAAAAAGGAGGAGTATACCATAATTAGGATAATTAGGACGAGTCACGTTAAAGCCAAGGAAAAGTTAGAGAGATGGGCAAACAAACGGACGGATCGGTTTAGCCCGAAATAGCATATTATACTGAAAATTACATGTTCCCAAATGGCCAAACATACTAGATGGCTAACTAGATAATTCAATAGCTAACAAAATAGGAGCACTCCCTTAGTATAGATTATAGTAGGAGAAGATGTAAGTTTTGATGATTGACAACAACAAAAAAAAACTAACAAATTAAGATTAAAATTGCCCAAAATTAGTTGGAATAAGGCTCATTTGTATCTCCATTATGTTTTAAAACTAGATTAAAGCTAGATATTTATTATTTTCATTGGAATATGATAAAGGAAGCATCAATACTCATTGTGAGCAGCCTATTAGGTTTACGGATACACGACGATAAGTAAATTTATTCACATTTTCTTCCAAAATTACTATATATTTTAGGAAGCATAAATTTTACTCTTGAAACAAATACTTGGTCTCAAATGAAAATCTAACACGGATTAGATTGGTTAGCTAAGTATTAAGGAGGTTTTGGCTTAGTGCTCATAGTTGATGTTTCAGAATTTAGAAATTCTGCAATCTAATAATATCCACAATCCTGTATCAGATATGTCGTTTCTATATAGACCAAGAAATAACAAAATCTTACAGGGATTTAAACTACCAAAACCCAAACCACAACCGAAGAATAAAGTAGTTTTCTAAACAAACAAATTAAATAATAATATAAGACTTGGTTTATAATCCTACAGCGTTACTTATGCCAGGTAGTGGGACAATGAATTGTGGATTGATTAATACCTTTATATTGTGGATAATTGGCTTTTATCGTATGTATAGGTGGCTGTGGATGGGCTCTGTAGTCTGCCAATTTTTAAGAAAACCAAGAACGTACTTACTGCGTACCGTACTGGGCTAGGTTAATGCCAAAGAAAAGTTGAGGTAGGGTATGATCTAGCATGTAACCAATACCAAGCACTTTTATTATATGGCCTTTGTATCTGCATTGATTTTGAAATTGGATAAAGCTACAAGTGTTTTATCTGTGAGAATACAAAAATTGAATACGTTATTCAGAATTGATGCGGCATTACAAGTATCCTTTTAGGTTTATGATGAATAGTTGTACTACGGTAAGTAGATTCTATTCACCTTTCATCTAAACTGATCATTAAGGGAAACATAAAAGTTACTCTTCACACAAATACTTGATTTTAACCTTTAAATAAGAATGTAATACATATTATTGTCAAAATATGTACTAAGATGAAGTCTTTTACTTTAGAAGTTTGGATAGCAAATTTAGAACTCAATGATGGAAAATAATGATGACCCTTAACTTTTGTATAATGGCATCTTCACTAATTTATTTTTCATATAAAACTATATATAAAATTATATAATTTATTTTTCATTGTTGCTATATAAAACTATATATATAAAGATGGAATGCCATTAACAATTATCTTTACTCAAATTCCTTTAAGATTTTTTGGCATGGCATCCACAGCTACATAGGAAGTATCCAAGAGTTTATTACTTTATGTTTACACCTATGGAGTTTTTAATCTCAAACGTCTGAAGGAAAAATTTTCAATTTTTCCAAGTTCATCTTTTCAACAATCAAAATGTGAAAAAACTTACAAAACTAACTAGCTTGCAGTTTATTCACATAATTAATATAAGTTTAACAATTTAGTATTTGGATTGTGATTTTCTGTAGAAAACTTTTTAAGTTTTTCGTGAACACATTTTTCAATCATCTTTTTACTTCACATACATCAAATTACTATAATATATTTTTCTACAAAAACTCCTAAAAATAATGATCCAAACGGGTTGTGAGCTCTTTTAAGTTTTTGTAGCAACAAATATTTCCTCGTGAATTAGGGGCAACAAGAAGAGTTGTTCCTCAGAGGTTAATAACTTTGATTGACTCAAAAAAAAAGAGTACAGTTTGTATTACAAAATGTAAATAGTTGTGTTAATGCCAATTTTTTGTACAAAAAGCTGTGTTTGTACAACTAGGCTAGTGGCACTAGCACGGATCACTAGGCAGAAGAGCTCAGCTTCCTATCAAAATCCCCCTTAGACCAAACCATTTCTAACCATTTCTATCTATTAAATACATCCTTCATACATCTAAGACAACTTTTCACCAAAACTTCATCTTTTTATTACCTTTTTCAAACGCATAAAAAACGATGCAAGTTGTTCTTCCTCGTTTTGGTAGCATGGCTCAAAAGGTTTTTGGCATAGCTAAAAAAATTGGAAAGGAGATGGTGTGATGTCTAGTCCTAATGCGATAGGTTTTGTGCCAGCAGTGCTGTTCTGTTTCAATAGCTGTGATACAAATGGAACAAACAAGGAATGCTAATAATAGAATGAGTTAAACCATGATAAAAGATGCATAGAGGTGAAGAAGGCTGTCAGAGAGAGTGAAAGAAAGGTTATACTGATAGTCAAAAAAGAAGCAGCCAAAATTTTGAAGGAGATGATGAAAATCCATGACAAACAATACTCATCTTCTTGATTTTGGACTGACAAAAGAGTCTCAAATCCAAGCTAGAAAGTTTTCAAAAGGAAGCTGATGTGAAGGAAAAGATGTACTGTAACCAATAAATTTTGGTTCAGTGGCCATAAAAAAGGGACTAACTCCCTCTTTGGGTTGTAGAACCCACCTGCAGTGAAAAAAATTTAAAAGAAGTGCTTTAGCTCCTCTTTAGTCTAGTATACTTAATAGTCCTTTATATAGCCTCTTTATGCTCCCCTCCTTGTAGAATAAAATAGATTAAATTATAGGAATATTATCATTGCAGAAAAAAAAAAAAGGAAGGAGAAGATGTACCTGGATGCCATTAAGGTAAAAGAAAGTGTTGGGTCAATGAGTTTTTGGATTTTTGGATCTTATACCTATTTAGCTTTTGAGTGACTTAGATTCAAGCCTAACACGATATATTTTCCTTAGCATCTCAAGGAGCACTTGTTTTATTTCACATCGTGTTTATAACAACGAAAAAAAAAGAAAGAAACAACTGGACTTTGTTATTAAACTATGTAGCAATATTCCTCATCACCAATTCCTTTCGTATTATTAAACCATGTAGCTGATAAGTCCAGATAGAAAAAGATTAAATTAACGCCTTCTACTAAAACAGAATTGCTAACTCTTCTTCGAGCCATGGCCATAGAATGGCAGACTTTGCTAATGTTGAATTGGCCCCAAAGCCCATGTACAAGATGGGCGGAGTCTAGACCTTAATATTTTTGGTGCGAATCGTGAAACTAGGCCTAGGAGTACAAATGTTGAATGGGCCAAGTGGGGTTTACCAAAGCCCAATTCAGCATGTCTAATAATTTGAATTTATCAAATATGGAGTCTCTTTATAGAGGTACAAAAATCTATATTTGAATTTAGAGCCTTTATTCAACCGGTAAAAGTTCATCAACTAAAAATAATCACTGTATAAAAAATTAATCCTTTATAAATGATCGCTATATAAAAGTTAATCCTAATACTTTATGGTTTATAGCAAATAACCTGCCATGAAACTAGAATACAAGATACAAAGCCTACTCATAAGACTTTTTATTACTTGCAGTCTTCAAGAACAATTACTAATATTATCAATTAATTTCTTTCCATTATTCAATTCTTGAATAGCTCTTAGACTTGCTCAAATTTTGTGCATTTGGCATAAAGGCTTTTGCTGAGGACAACTAGCGTGAAATTGTGGAGCTTTATAAGAATGAAATAAGTCAAATATGAGATTTATTGATTGTTCCGTCTATGAAAAACACACATGACAGCCGACATATGATAACATTTATTCCCACTACTTAAAAAATAAAAGACCTCCTAGTCGTACTCTAGTCAATTTCGTTTATTTTCTGTCGAATTTCATTCTCTTATATTTCGAATTGGTTTTTTGGTACCAAAACACAATAATTCTTCTGTTTCCTTGGGGTAGAGAGAGTACTGTATAAATATTCTTTCATGCAGAATCAATCAATGCTTGTACGGACTAAGCTAAAGAGCAAGATACATACGAAAAAATCAGTCATAATTATACAAAGGTTAATGTATGTTATTGGCATCTCTTTTTTGTTAATAATAAATGACACACTGTTTTTTTTTCATGTGCTTTGGCTCAAAATACTTAAGAGATGGAGCACCATTAGTATTAATGATTCACGTTTCATTAACAATGCTGTCATATAAATTTGAATCTGATTAGTGGTCAATTCTTGGCCCTCCATGCCCATATTTATCCGTAAAACGTGATTTAATTTTGACCCTCCCCACTTCTGTTCCTTTCTCCCGATTCCTCCTTATGAACCCCTCACACTCCAAATTAAGAAAATAATTGGAAAAAAAAAACTTCTAATCGCAAGGTTATCACTCAATGGTATCGGGGTGCGATAAAAGCAAGGGTCCCTTTTACCCTTTTCCTGTCTATAGCATAGCAGTCGATGATATACAATCCTTATTCCTTGGTGTGCTTTTATTAGCCAGCAGCATGCACATAATTTGTGACTTTTGAGAAAAGCCTTGACAACAAGGCAAATAGATTCTTCCCTTTTGCATATGCCCAACTCCACTTGGGACCAAACAATTACTTGCTAAATATGACTTTGGGTAGCCGGCTTGTTCACGTGTGTTTGTATTCTCGAGGGATTTGATCATTTCCCCTCCCTAACTTGTCGATTAAATCTGAGAAAAAGAATATTGGTTAATCGACAAAGCAACTTTGCCAAAATACTAGCAGATTGCAGTTCCCATTTCTCAATGATTTTCCAATTAATTACGTGTCAAGAATTCCAAGGGATTGATGCTCATTTCTCAATTTGGCGTTCCATCTCACTTGGTTATTTTTCCAAAAAGAGTACCAAGTAGAGCTGCGGCTCTGATGCTCCTCTACATTACAGTTAACAAGGTTGTGACCGCTAGATAGCATGAAATATTATTATTGATTTGGTTGATTACAGCTTAGCTTAGATGAGGCCTTAATTGGTTGTAATTAGTGAAAGAGGGATGTTGCATATAGGTTTCCTAGTCGAATCTCGAATCAATTAAATAATGAATGTGAAATTGCTTGCATTGCATACGTGCTATCTTTGCTGTCTTCCAGGATGTTTTTGCCACGCATGTATAAACCGAAAGGTATTCAAATTCATCAGAGAAATTAACATGATTATATCATCAATTCATCTACCACAGCTAGGGGATATCTGGGATTGATTCGCCTCTAACCCAAATTATTATGGCCTTAAAACAAGCCTGACTTCATCAGCAGAAGCGCGAATTTAGTTGACAATAGCTCCTAAGCATGGAACAGAACTCTCAATTAACGAAAAGCCCTTGAAAAGGAATCTGAGTAGTGGCATCGATCTTTTATGGAGAAAATGGAACAGACAAAAATTGTTTTTGTCAACATAATCAATCTATTAACTTTGCTTGTTACAAAAGGATTCCCAGAGAGTGGATATCCTTCTTCACCCGTAAAGCTACTTTCCTCAGTTTGACCATTGAGGTAAGAGGAAGTGCCCCATAATTAGCCGTGCATGAATGATCTATACTGCGCTTCACTTTTTATATTTCTTTTATCCCAGTGTCGGCTTTGGATATACAAAGCTAGCTGCAGACGCAACACCACCACCTAGCAATGACCATCCACATTTACCCTAAAAGCAAATTCCCTTTGGCCTCTGGCTCAACATTCAAGGGTCCAAACAAATCACCCGCTCCATTCCTGAGGACCCAGCCCCACCTACCCTTTATCTTTCTCCCCTCTTTAGAAATATGAGATTGACATGTTAAAGCTGTTCAAGCAAGCAGCAAAACTATCCCCATCCCCTTAAAAGAGAGATTCTTTGCATTGTCCCACACATTTCTAACTTTTAAATATTCCCTCTTCGTGCCATGGATTGATTCTCCACATATAGAACGCTTACACCCTGTCCATCTCATACAACCCACTGCTTTCCGTTTCTTTCTTCTTCGGTGATGGTTCCAGAATTGGAGGTATACCAGAAAATCACCAAGCTACACATGCAAACATGCGAATTATATTCTGGTTTAATGTTCAGCGGTACAGATTCTAGGCATCTCAATACTTTCTTCTTACTAGCTCTCTTCTTGTTTTTTGGCGAAATGCAGAAACCTCGAGTCACTGAGATACAGGTCCGGATGGACTGCAATGGATGCGTACAGAAGATCAAGAAAGCTCTTCTTGGTATCAGTGGTAAGTGATCTGCATTAGTCTTTTATCGTTTGTCCCTTCAATCATTTTTAAAAATGGTTTACTGCATTTTTGCAGGTGTATATGAGCTCTACATTGACTTCCCTCAGCAAAAGATAACTATAATTGGGTGTGCTGATCCTGAGAAAATAGTCAAAGCCATAAAAAAGACAAGAAAGACTGCCATCATTTGTTCCCACACAGAACCACCTGATCCACAAGCTCAGCCATCAGACCCAGATAACCAAGGAGAGGCACCGCCCCAGGAGTCCGCCAACCCTCCTCAACAAGAGTCTGCTACCCCTCCTCCATCAGAAGGCCCACCAACTGAAGAGGCATCACCAGCAGAGGCACCAAAAGATCCACCGCCACCAGCAGAAAGTCCAAAACCAGATGCTGCAGAGGCTCCAGCGAGCAAGCCAGTTCAATCCTCAGGACCAAAAGATGTTGAAGAGGTTCATGTAATTTACCACCATCCACCAGACTTTGGCTATAGATACGGGTACAATCCCAGCATGAGTAGTCCAAATATGGGGCAAGGATACATTAGTGGGTACTGGCATTCTTATCCCACCGGTCCAGTATTTAGGCCCGAGCCACCGGCACCGGCACTGGCACCTGCACCTGCACCTGCACCTGCACCCGCACCCCCACCCACTTACGTAACTCATAGCTACAACACACACAGGGCATCACCTTACGTCACTGGATACGAGTATATAAGGCCTCCACCACAATATACACATTCTACAAGGCCAGAGAGCTATCAGCAACCACAGTACAGTGTGCACTATAGCAGGCCGGCTGAGAGCTATCCACTGCCACCACAGTACACACATTATAGCAGGCCAGAGCGCTACAGGGAGGACTATCATTACGGTAACAATGGAAATGGAAATATTACTTCAGTTTTCAGTGATGAAAATCCAAATGCGTGTAGAATAGCCTAGAAGGCTACACGCAAAGCAGACTCGTTCTATGTGAGAGACGTAACTCATCAATGGAGCACAATTAGTCTAGAAAACTACGCACTGCCCATAATAAAACTTCTAAGATGAGCATGTGTGGGAATATTGAAGGAAATCAGATTCTTAGCTTGTAAGAGCAGGAAGCATATATCCCATATTCCACTTTTGACAGACGTCTAATACAAAGAACCAGCATTTATTCCTGTGAAGTTATCAATCTATATTGGTTTCCATATCCTTTAGTTTTGGGATAAATTTCTATTTCAGTTATCATGCAATCTAAATATTATCTTGGCTTGAAAATCTGTCAAAAAGGAAGAAATCAAGCTCAAAAGTCATATTAGGTCACAGCCCATAGATCACTGATGAACCAAACCAAACATGAAGTATGAAACCATCATAATTGATCAGCACTACAACCGATTTTCTATCCTTTAAACGGCAAATCATGAAAGTTAACAATTTCTGCGTTGTGCCTGACAATCATACACGGGAAAGAAAAAGCACAGAAATAGTACCTAAGAAGCCTTTCAAATGTCAAGGAAAATCAGGTCCTACTACCCTTTTCCAGCAGTAGATTCTAGCTTTGAAAACAACTCAAAACACTCCAAAGCCATTATTTTAGGCTCTCTTTTTCCTGATTTACTAATTTATTGTCTTAATTGCTAATTTGCAATTGATTATTTAAAAAAGTTAAATAATCAATTGCAATAGCTACTTTCATTTATTTTTGGAGGAAACACCATGCTCATTATTTACAGACGAATTCTCCTCCCTGCATTTAGAAAAGCTGCTACATATCTAAAACTTTTCATTTAGCTTAAACAAGAAAAGAAAATCAACAAAGATCCACATAAGAAAGACAATTAGCAAAGGCATACATTAAAAATAAGTGCAATATAGCAAAACTTGCATTTCAGAAGTTAAACAAATTAAACATATATATCATCGTGGGGCATCTAGAAATAAGACCAATAAAAAAGAACTAACTCAACTACAAACCCTTTGTCGTGAATTTACAAATTCATTGTCAAAAAAAAAAAAAGAAGGGAAAAAAGAGAGTATTTTGCCTCGTCAGCGAAATAGTTGTATAGTTGGACAAAATTGTCAGGCTGTAGCATGGGTACACAAAATCGGTCCAAACTGTGCAATACCTCCATAAAGATCTGCACACTTGCCAAAAGATGCTCGGAAGTCAAACATACGTAACCTAGCAGAGAAGTGCAGGACCTTGGAAATTCTGAACTTCAAGGAAGATGTTATGAATATGCTGTTAAAACTCAAATTAGATGCCACCAAGACTGCAAATCAGCATCATAGGACCAGAACTCGAGAAATTGGCTTGGAGAGCCTCACAGAGGCAGATAAATAATTGAAAGTCCTGCAAGATTTAACATATCAGAGTATCAGTTCCTAGCTTTAAAAAGGTAGATAAGCTAGCAAAACAGTTTCTTAGTGAACCTAGAACTCATCTATCTATCATACTATGCCAATCATAAACATGTTAATGCACTATCAGTTGTACCAATGTGCACAAGAATAACAAAGCATTTGTCAACCAATAACAAACCATATCAACTACCATAGAAAAGGATTTCCATTCCCAGATACAGCCCCATAGATTAATCGATGCAACATCATTAAAGCATGACATATTCTGGATAGAACACCTCCATTCCCAATTCATTTAGCACTGTAACATACTAAACTTGGTACTGCTAAACCATAGCTTGATAACCTTACCTCTACTTTTGAAAGACACTTATTCATCGCTATCACTATCTATTTGGGAATCTTCATCTACACCATAAAGAACTTCATCTACATCGTCATCTTCACTTTCATCCAATTCCTCATCATGTATTAAAGTAGGTTCATTGCTTTTGGTAGCCTTGTCAATCTGTTAAGACAGTATCTAGGAAAAATGAACTACTATTTACACATATAATAGAAAGAAAACTAGTTTAAGGAACTTTTGAAGGACAAAACCTGTGCCATCACAAGTTGCAAACGGCCAGATAATTGCAATAATGACGGCATAGCTGTTTCTTTGGATTTGCACAGCTGAAATAAAAAAAAAGCCTAGGAGTTACATATTAGAAACAATTAAATCATAAAAAACATATGCATATCACGATACGAAGCATTTAGATTGATCCCAGGTGCAACAAAATGCATATGATTCACGCATGAGCATATAATCATTCACTGCTAATGTTCACTCAAGACTCCATGTGAAAACCAATCAAATTTCAACTTCCCAAAAAACCAAAAAAGACTTGAGGGTTAAATTCGCCGAAGTGTAAATGAAACAAGAAAAATTTCCATCACTTAAGGCACAACTTTTGCAGTCATAGAACAATTAGATAATCAAACTCATCAGCACTAGTGTTTCTTATCATTGTGTTAACTAATCATTGATCCAAAGATGTATTATTACAGCTAATATGCGCAAAGATACCATTAATATCCATGTGCATTGCCTGGGAGACTTGTCTGTGAACGGCCCATCATTCTGTCACACAATGCTACCAAAACACATGCATATTGCCCAGCAGCACAATTTTATGGAACAACAAAGTTGTCTCCAAGGAGAAGGAAGAACTACTAATAATCAATGAAGATAATTAAGTAGCTGATGATAGCTTGAAGATAGGTAAAAGATATTCAAGGATATTGGAGACTTGAAGTGTGCCTGTGAGGTTACTAGATTCTCTTCAGAATCCACATTCCAATGCATAGTGCATACAACATCCAGAAAGCAAAATTTACAAGCCTTCAATTATCAAAATGACCACCTATTCTTCTCTAGAATAATCATTCATTGCACTTGGTTTTTCAGTTAAAAAAAAAAAACCACTTCTTCAACCTAGGATGCTCAACAATGATGTAGAACATGAGAGGGGAAAAAATTAACAGAACTACATATAGATGGATTCTTTCAGCAACTACATCATATTTAACCAAAATCAATCATAAAAGAGGGGAAAATCCAAAAGAATGCCCTTTAGGGGAAAAAAACTAAATAAAGAAACATTTATCCAACCTTGTACAAAGACTCAAGAAGTTGAGTCTTTGGCTCCTGAGATACCACGTACTTAATGTGACTCAACAATATACAGTGTATCCATGGAAGCACGTATCTTCCAAAGCATGATCTGTTTGAAGAAAAATCAACACTAATTAAATGTAAATCATATGATATGATACTAAACAGTGACGAAGAAACATGATCACATTTCAAAGAGTCATTCTCCATGCCAAATCACAGTTTTCTTTTTAATAAAACTGATAACTTGCACCATGGCGAGAGTTCCATACCATTAGACTAATAGCATATTGTGAATTGACAGTAGTATCACATTTATTCTGACAAAAATCATTTAAAACTGGACATTAGGAAAAAGAAGCTGACCGGGATTGCCACGCAGCCACCAAGACTTTGAGCAAGTCGTACGCTTCACTAGCTCCAAGAGATACAACGTTTGCTTTCATCTGGGGTATTTCTTCTGTCATCAGTAATCCATTTATTTGCAAAAAGCAACTTGGAAAACAAAAGGGGTTACTTCTCTTCCTCCACAGAGGACGAACATACCTTCCTTGGTGGTGTGCTCACTGCAAGATTTATATCCTTTAAGATGCCAGAATCACTCATGGAGCTAGATGTGAGGCCATCTCTATCGTTAAGGATCCCTAAGGATCTCAGTCGATCCTCCATGGAGAATGTAGCTTGGTCAACATTCAATTTACACAAAGCATCTGCAAAACCCCACAATAATGTTTAAGGGCCAAAACATGCCATCCTATCTTTGCAACCCAGCAACCGAGTGAGGGAAAAAAGACATGATATCAAAACTTGAGCTAAAAATTCCAGATATCAACCAGTTTAACTGGAATGCTATTAGAATAATTCAGTACTAATTATAATGTTAAGAAAGAAACGCTGGGTAACATATGGAGGATATTCCTTACTAAAGGTCTAAAGAAAGAAAGCAAAAGTTGTTGCACGAAGTCAATTGCAGACCATGAATGTTATGGACAATTAAATTTTCAGTACTTGCAGCCGTACACCCAAAACAAAAAAAACAGACACGAGAGAGAAAACCCAACACAGTAGAGTGAATATAAAGTCCTTTAGCGATTGATTACTAAAAGCCAACCAAGCAGAAGAGGTCTGCTCCCCAGACACCTAGACAGAAGTTAAAAGACAGAACCCATATACATCAATTCTCAAGTAGAATCGATCAACATACCTCTACTCACCACAGGCTTAACTCTGTCATTCTTATCAACCAGGTGAAATATCTTAGGCATTGGAAGTAAGGCATCTTCAGCACTTGCACGATCCAAAGCAGTAACTGTTTATCATCAGAAGAATGATAATCAATGCAAAGGAAACATCTATACATATAGATATCTGCAAAGAACAAAGAAGTTAGAATAAATGATATACTGGAGAATCCATGCTTGCCTCATATTCTCTCAAAATAATGACAAATTGATAGTCTACAATTATTTCAACAAATCATGAGGTCACAGGGGTAAAATGATAATCTTGGGAGCTAATTACTAATTTCAACCAACTTAATGGTCTTTATGCCCATCCAAACAACAAAAATAATTCTATTACCAATCAGATAATGAGATGTAATAATTGTTAATAATCAAAACTGATGATAAACCAATTAGGCCAGTCATGCAGAACAGTCAAAGAAATAGCCAATAATGCCAAAAGCATTCAGCTAAGCATCATGTTTTACATGTACACAAATTGTGTTTGAATCAGTGGCAATATATTGAATGTTTTGATGCCTTTTGAATTATGAGGCATGAAAAAGTAATCATGTATGGTGGCAACTGAATGTGCAGGAAGCACCCACACAGAAGACGACACCCAAAGAAAATAAAAAATGTAGACCGAGTTGAATAGAAAATACAAAACTACTATGGGTAACTTCTTCATCCTTTGCACCTTTAATCATTGACTTTTTTACAGCCTTCATAGCCTTTGCATTCAACTTCATGCTGAACAAGTAAATATTGATGCTGTCATTTTTTCTCCACCTAAAATAAGGCTTATCCACAAAATTCCAATTACCAAACAGGCCATTAGCTTGTCTCACACTGGATTCTTCCAGTTTTTCCCTCTTCAATTTTCATAAACTGCAACATTAACAATTTCAGCTCCACAATTGGAGTCCACCTTGCCATTTTTCTCTTATATCCACCAGGTCCTTATCACATGGAATACCATAAGTGAAGGAGGATATCAAAACCTTAAGGATCAAATATCTTTTTTTCCCCATCTGTATTCCTAATTTTACCTCTTACAGGAACACGTACTCACTACTCCTTCTCTGCCTACTTTCGAGTATTAACTGATTCCTTTTGATCAGAAGTAGAGCCACATACTCAGGAGGGTGGCAATTGCATCCCTTCAAATTTTTAGAAACCTCTTTTTTACCTTATAAATAATATTATGGTGTCTTAAACAAGGTATATTATAATAGTTTGCACCCACTCAAACTACAAGACTTATATATAGCACTCCCTCAAGAAAAATAGAAGTTTACACTTACCTGGAGAGAAGGGAATATGAGCGCAGATTGTTTGGCCAAGGAAAGATTGAATCAAGGCCTAGGAAGTTCTTGAACCAGGATATAATGGGGGTGGCACCACCCCGTTTAGCCTCAATGTAACGAGCCTGGAGACTCTCCAAAGTATGCAGGACTGTTGAATGGGCAATAAGCATGATCATGCCCGAAGGCCGACAAAAATTGAAGACTGAAGCTACATGACTTTAATCATTGATTTAGATATTTTGACGAAATTATTAAGGATCCAGGGCTTCTGTAGTAACCAGTAGCAATTGCACTATATAGTTTAGACTCGGATAACAAATGTAAGTACTAAACAAATTAATGTAGACATTAAGACAACAACATGCAAAAGAACAACAATTTTTGTCAGTTATTGAAATTGTCCTTACAAATTCAATTCCAATAATCTAATTTTAAATCACTACATTTTTTACAATGAACTATTCCTTGCAATCGCCATTGTGATTTTGATTGTAGAGGATCTTGATCCCACAAGTTAGGGAGTGAAGAGATGGGATTCAGAAAGTTTGAGCCGCTTTTCTGCACTGGCTTGATTACCAAATCAATTAAATATCTGTGGAACTAAGAATTCGAATTCTTTTTTCTAACCATTTTCATATTCTTTTTTTTTTAAAAAAGGACATGTATAATGTCAAGTTGTTTGCCCAGTATAGTGATCTAGATCATACATTTAACGTAAATGAACATTAATAAATCATGCAACTATGCAATTTGACAAGTTGTTAATAGTTAATTAAACAAGATGACTTTAAATTAGTATTCAATCTTCTTTTTTTTTCTTTCTTTTTTTTGGATGAAAGCACGTTTGTTGCATGACGTAGAAATGTTCACTAAATTCTGTACTATAAAGAACATTATTTTAAATAAGAAACTATTTAAACACCTAATAATTTTCCCAAGTCAAACAAGAGCAAACATGGCATTACTTGTTTAAAACTTTCACCAATTTTGTACATTTTTTGTTGAATCTCATCTGTGACTTCTACGGCATTGAGCTACTGACAATGACAAAATTCAAGTGAATATCGAATCCAAAGTGTACTTCACAATGCAAGTAAATTGGACAGGAGTTTCATGAAAATTACTTCAAACCTCGAGTTTTGCGCACAGGTAAATGCATGGTCCCGTGCTGCTTCCCCCAGGTAAATATGGTTATTCCCGTTCCAATGCAAGTACCCAACCTGCTGTGGAAGCTGGTCCTGTTTATGGAATAACTCAAATGTCTCCTTCGGCTCCAGCTGCTGGTCCTTCAGGAAGCAGCCAGAAGGAACATGCATTTCCCCAGACACCTGGCCAACCTGAATGCCTGTATTATATATATGGAAACTGGGGACTGTAAAGTTGGGGGTTTTTGTAGATTTCATCACCCACCTGAATGTAGTGCACAGAAGGCAAATCTTGTCCTTAGCCTCAAGGGTCTGCCTCTACAGTCGATCTGCATCTTCACTTGCTGCTATGCCTTGCTCCTTTCCGAGTTGGATCTTCAAGGCTACTTTGGCTCCATCATCGGACTTGAGGACTGAACTTTTTTTTTGTATCCAGCAAGGATGCCTTCTCCAATCGAATGTCTTCTGTGAGCGGTTCCTGTGGTTCTGTTGGTTCATTGTTTTCAAAGAGAAGTATAGTCCCTCAAGCGCTCAGCAGCTTGGATAGCATGCTTGGCCGTTGCAGGTTGCGGTCACGGTTGTTCCATGTCCGTCATCGCATATAAGATTAGATATCGGATGATACACATATTACAGCACATAAAAATTTTTAAAATTCTGAAAAATTACTAAAAATAGAAAATATCATAAAATACACCATCTGAACAAATATCCAAATCGACTCCGAGTTAACTCGAATATTTTGGCCGATTTCATGTATCACGAATTCGAATCGGTTAATATTGGTCGAGTCAAAGTGAGTCGCTACAGATATAAAATTATTCATAATTCAGGAATCGGTATTGTATTGCTCGCCTCTATTTCCAGTTATGACTCGGTCGAATCGTATCGAACTCGGCCGAGATGGCTAATCATGCTGGATGGGGAATCTCTACTTCAAATGGCAGCAGTAGTACAGATGTGGAAGCGAGGTTCGCACATAGCAAAGTGAACATAAGCTACTTCAATCTTTTTGTGGATAACTCTCATGGACCCAGAGATATATTTTTTATGCAAATCACTTCCAAGGAGGCTGTTTCTCATCAGTCATCATGTTCCGTCAATCAGGTCTAGGAGATTGTAGCTCTGTTAATCTGTCCTCATAAATCATTACATGGCCACCATTTCCGTTTTCAATAAGCCATGCGCACCTCAAATGATCCAACAAACCCGGTACAGCTGGATGCTGGTTCTGAATAACAAGAAAATACCCACCTCACATTCAGAAATTCTACACCCCAGCCCAAATTTTGGAGCTTCTTGTCAGTTGTCCCCATTTATATTGGAATCTTTTTCGAAAACAAATTTGACTGTCTTCAAGGCCATTCGTCAAATTTGGAAGCAAGCTTCCAACTTGACTAAGGAATGAACAAAAATATCTCCTTGTTACTCACTTTTCTATTTTGTATGGGGCGTTTTTGTGCAAATTATTACAAAAGGGAACTGCAAGAAGGCATTTGGAGAACTGCCTTGATATGTATAATTATTACATAAACCAGTATCAAAGAAGGTACCTCATCATTCTATAGTTGGTATTTTGTTTACCTCAACTTTCTTTGACAACTTGATTTCTAGCCAACTTGATTTCCAGTTTAGACAAAGTAGAATAGAAAAATACAAAATTACTATGGGTAACATTTCATCCTTTACACAATTAATCCTCAACTGTTTCACAACCTTCACAGCCTTTACGTTCAACTTCTTGCTGAACAAGTAAATATTGGTGCTGCCATTTTTTCTCCACCTAAAACAAGGCTTATCCACAAAATTCCGATTACCCAACAGGCCATTAGCTTGTCTCACATTGGATCCTTCCAGTTTTTCCCTCTTAAATTTTAATAAACTGCAATGTTAACAATTTCAGCGCCACAATTGGATTCCATCGTGTTCTTTCTTCTCTTATATCTACCAGG
>NW_020862797.1:0-15807 GCF_003713205.1 Coffea eugenioides | reverse complement strand
CCCGAATGTAAGACTTTCATCCTGTAATTGGTTGTTTTGGTCAGGATTGCTTCCGAATTGGTTGTTGAGGTCTTCTGATGAAATTTAACCCTGTTTCTTAGCTTTCATCTGGTTTTGGAATTTCTAGATTTGGACTTGGATAGCCTGATTTATGATGTTTCCGCTAGAATGCATTTTGTGAATCTGTTTTTCCGGTTCTGGTGTAGTTTCTTGCATGTTTGACCTAGTTACCCTCGAAACTGGACTGAGTGGCCTTCTTAAATACTGTAGCCTCTTATGTCCTGAATATATCTACAAAATTTCTGGCCAAACGGATCTGTGTAGCTCGAGTTATAACCAAAACACTCGCACCTGTTTTGTACCCTGAAATTGTGTACGTTTTGAATTTCAGCCTCTGACCGTGCATTTTTCGGTTTTGATGCTGTACGATCTGGGTGTCGACTCCTTCATAAGAAATGTATATCTTGGTTTTAACTTCGAAACGGTATAAAGTGCATCAAATTCCGAGTTCCGTAGCTTCCGTTATGACCAAAACAAGATTGATCGTCAGAACTGCCTTTGATCTGGACAGTTCTGACGGGTACTTTGGCACTCAATTTTCATTCTATTCTGAATAGATTCAGGTCTTAACTAAAACATCAAAGTTTTAGCCTTATGTCTCAGCTTTCAAATGCCTCTGGAATTTTCTGATTTTGATTTGTGAGCTGGGAGTTATGGTCCAGCCAACATACCCTGTTCGTCACTCTAAAGTGCGAATTTCTTGAACGATTTTCCATACTTTCGACCTATTTCTGTTCAGATCCGGACTTAGGTGTCTTCATGAAAATAGTATCCCTTCCTCTTAGCTTCGTAACGGTACCTCATGTACCTTGATCCGACATTCCTAGGCTAACTTTTGATCAAAACGGTTTGAGAAGGCAGATTTGACCATTTCCGTTTGTCGTTCCGCGCGGGCGCGTGCACCCGTGCTGCCGTTTCCACAATTGCATGTGCCGATTTTGCCGTTTTGCTTGTTTTAAGTATGTTAGTAGCCGTTTGTGATATATTGTGACACAATCTTCAATTTCAGACGTTGTTGAGTTAGGTGGAGCCGGTGGGGCATACTAGCTACTCCTCGTGGCACGAATTTCGTACTTTTGCTCTTTTGTTCGTTGTGTAAGTATTCAGGCCGCTCTTATGTGTTAGTTGCTTATGTGTTTTGATATGTATGAAAAGGGTACCTAGGCGAGGGTGTACTTTATCGCACTCGACCTAAACCCTAATTTACGCACACATTTGTATATGGCATATGTATATGAATCATTTTGGAACTAAACCCCTTGAGCTTGTGGCTCGGGGTGACTTTTGAATAATTTTGTGAAGTTTGTGAGTTTGGGGTTGATCTTCCGACCGAAATGGACTATTCGAGCCGGTCAGGGTTTGGTCGAAGCCAGTCCAACTTAGTCTGAGGTCACCAAGTTTGTGAATCTGGTTCACCGAGAATGTGGACCGAGTTTGTGACCCGAGCTTGTGATTCAAGCTCAAGTTTGTGATTTCGTTCGTCCGGGCAAGTTTGTGAGGTGACTGGCCAGTGAGGGTAATAAGGTGTTCGGTGGGTGTACAAGTGAAGTTTCTACGGACCTTATTTATGGTCGACGGAGTGTCGACAGGAGATCACGCAAGGCAAATGACTTTGCTTTGGAGCCACCTGTATCCTTATTATGTGATGTTACTTTTCTGCTTTTGCTTTACTCTTACTGTGCAATTGTTGTTACGTGAGATTTACGCTTTTGCCCCTGTTTACTTACTAAGCATATAGCTTACCCCTTTCCTTTTGTTTTCCTTAGCAGGGGCCGACGCGGGGACTTTTGACACATACACTAGTATAGTTAGGTTTGATTGTAACAGTCGGACAGTTAGGATGTTTGTTTTTGTTTTGGTGGTTTGTATAAGAACCCTCCATAGGGTCTACCTTCTGCTGGTTGTTATTCTAATCTATTAGAGTGGTTTGACTCGATACTTTTGAAGATGTAAATAGAACTCTTTTGGCGTTAGATATCTTGTAAATAGTATGCTTGTAGGTTCATTTAATTTTATTGTTTTAAAATTTTGAGTCCCGGCGAGAGCTGGGCAGGCGGCCCGCCGAACCCTTTGGTTCGCCTTAGGGGGAGGTGGGGCCGTCACAGTTGGTATCAAAGCCTGCTTCGCGTGGTCTCTGCGCGGAGTGAGCTTGGGCTGAGTGGTGAATGGGTATGAAGGATTAAGTGCTCGTTCGAGCATAAGCTATGAACCCTGAAGTGTTATAGGTCTTTAATCTTTCTTATGGTATCTAAGGACCATAGATAGGTATGTCGGGCAGGAATTTCGATTTGTAGATGGTTTACTCTGGGGATTGGCCAGCTCGAGATGTGAACTATCTTATTTCGGATTCTCGTGCCCGAGTACTCCAGAATTGAGGCGATGCAAGCTACTAGGTATTTGAGCCTTGTATTTTGGAAACGAGCCTTGTATTTTGGAAACATGAACAGGCTTTGTCTGACCAGAATGAGCACAAGAGATTAATGGACATCTAGTTTGGATAGTAAGTGATGTGAGAGACCAGATGGGCTGATACTGGGACGACTTCACCTTTTCCTTTTGGTTCGTCCGTATATTACGACTACCTAACGTTAGTATATGTGCTCGTATATGTGCTTGTGTACATGGTTATCTGTCCAACTTGATATGTATTTGTGTACTTGCTTATCCGTCTTTTAATATGGCGTGTTATGTGCGATATGTTACTTGTGTAATTGGTATGATAGATTTTGTTCTTTTAGTCAATTTATTGCATTCATGCATGAAAGTACCCTTTTGGAAAGAAAAGAGAGAAAGGGAAAAAAAAAGGGACGTAATCGCGGACATGGTTAGAGCAGTGAAACAAAACGAGACCAAGAGTCAAGAGAAGAAAGGGAGGAAACAACAGCTGAACCAAACATGGACCAAGAGTGCCACTTGTATTCAAGACTTTATTATGACCCATTGTTTTGCCGACAGGCTACCATCTGAGGTCCAGCAATTCTGTGAGATGGCACGTTGGGTTGAGATGTATAAGGAAATCGCGGTTCTTCGAGACGAAATAGAAGTCCGAAAGAAACTTGTTGCATACTGGGAAGGGCGATGGAAGCACGAGTATTCAGAGAAAATTGAGCTCTTGCACAAGAACTTAGAGCTAAAAAGGAAATACGAAGGGATTTTCGAGGAGGCCCTTGAAAAGGCCCAACGAATCGAGAAGGCAAAGGCGCTGGTGAAAGCTTCCCAAATACGAAAAAGGGGTGCAGTGGGTAGCGTGAGTGAGGAACCTAGCGAAGCAATGGCACCTTCTAAAGTACGGAAAGTGAACCAGTTATTCCGGCCGCCATGGACATTGGGGGCGGTAAATGAAAGATTTATCAAAGGAAGCCAAACCGGACAGGGGGAGACTTCTCCGGAAAGCAAAAAGATGGCTTCCCACTTGACTTGTGACTATTGCAGGAAGGCCAATCACACCGAGAACGATTGTTGGAGAAAGGGGAGGAGATGTCTGCGCTGTGGGAGCGCCGAGCATCGAATTGCTCATTGTCCGATTAAAGTGCGTAAAAAGAAAGGAACCCAACAACCAACCAAGACCGACCCTGGACCGTCAAGTGGAGAAGGGACTGGAATGAAGAACCTTGTTTCTTCTGACTCTGAAGACGGAGAAGGTACAGGCCATTGGTTACTTTAAATTTGGAAGGTAAAATTTCGAGGGCGAAATTCTTTTAAGGGGAAGAGAGTGTGAGAACCCGTAATTTGCATTTTCTAGGTTTTCGCATTTTTCATGGCTTATTTTCTGCATTTTCGTGATTAGAAAAAAATTCTAGATATTGTTAAGGAGAAGATATAGTTTTTAGATGATTTTTCTAGTATCGAATAGATTTTGAGAAATTAAGAGCGTATACTGGATGCGGGACCCACTAGTGCGAAAAGTTCGGAAAAATTCGGCCAACTAGGTTAAGTTTTGAATACTGGAATTAAATTACCGGATGTTATGAGATATTTAGAGGTTGCCAAGTGGATAGGTGTGAGAGAGACAAAAGTTAGGCAAACCATTAATGCAAGTGACATGTGTCACTTAGAGATTAAATTCTACTTTTGACTTACTATTCATGCTTTTACCATTTTACCAAAATAACTCAAAAATTTGACCCAAAAATTCCCACAAATATCAAGCTCATAGCCGGCCCTCATTAGAGAGAAAAGAAAAGAAAAGCTCTTCCAAAATTTGATCCAAACTTGCTCAATCTTCCACTCCTACCGTTTGATTTTGGTTTTGCTCCACAAAACTCCTCCACTTGGTGATTTTAAAGTGATTGGTGAAGTTGTTTGAAAAGCTAAGGTGACCAATAGCTCTCTTTCTCTTGTTTTAAAGGTAAGTTGTGAAGAACCACCCTCCTCCTTTAATTGATGCTTAAATCATGCTTAGTGGTTGTATGAGATGCAAATTTATGGGTTATTTCTTGATTTGTGGTTGAAATGATGAAGCTTTATCATTTTTGGGGATTTTTCTGTTTTAAAATAAGCATGATTGTGTGGCTATCTATGATGATTGGAAATGGTCTATATTGACTCTAGGAGGTGGGAAAAGTGATTAATTGCAACCAATTTCTGTTTTGGAAGAAAATTGAAAAACCTAGGGTTCTTAAAGGATCATTCTGTCCGAATTTTTAGGTCCTAGATAGAGGCCGAATTGGCCTTAGCTCAAAACATGAAAGTTTTAGGGAATGACATTTTAAAGGTGCCTACAAAATTTCAGGTAAATCGGAGTAGTGTGGAATGAGAAAAGTCGAAATTACTATTGCTGTTCTGGTTTTACCCGAATGTAAGACTTTCATCCTGTAATTGGTTGTTTTGGTCAGGATTGCTTCCGAATTGGTTGTTGAGGTCTTCTGATGAAATTTAACCCTGTTTCTTAGCTTTCATCTGGTTTTGGAATTTCTAGATTTGGACTTGGATAGCCTGATTTATGATGTTTCCGCTAGAATGCATTTTGTGAATCTGTTTTTCCGGTTCTGGTGTAGTTTCTTGCATGTTTGACCTAGTTACCCTCGAAACTGGACTGAGTGGCCTTCTTAAATACTGTAGCCTCTTATGTCCTGAATATATCTACAAAATTTTTGGCCAAACGGATCTGTGTAGCTCGAGTTATAACCAAAACACTCGCACCTGTTTTGTACCCTGAAATTGTGTACGTTTTGAATTTCAGCCTCTGACCGTGCATTTTTCGGTTTTGATGCTGTACGATCTGGGTGTCGACTCCTTCATAAGAAATGTATATCTTGGTTTTAACTTCGAAACGGTATAAAGTGCATCAAATTCCGAGTTCCGTAGCTTCCGTTATGACCAAAACAAGATTGATCGTCAGAACTGCCTTTGATCTGGACAGTTCTGACGGGTACTTTGGCACTCAATTTTCATTCTATTCTGAATAGATTCAGGTCTTAACTAAAACATCAAAGTTTTAGCCTTATGTCTCAGCTTTCAAATGCCTCTGGAATTTTCTGATTTTGATTTGTGAGCTGGGAGTTATGGTCCAGCCAACATACCCTGTTCGTCACTCTAAAGTGCGAATTTCTTGAACGATTTTCCATACTTTCGACCTATTTCTGTTCAGATCCGGACTTAGGTGTCTTCATGAAAATAGTATCCCTTCCTCTTAGCTTCGTAACGGTACCTCATGTACCTTGATCCGACATTCCTAGGCTAACTTTTGATCAAAACGGTTTAAGAAGGCAGATTTGACCATTTCCGTTTGCCGTTCCGCGCGGGCGCGTGCACCCGTTTTGCCGTTTCCACACTTGCATGTGCCGATTTTGCCGTTTTGCTTGTTTTAAGTATGTTAGTAGCCGTTTGTGATATATTGTGACACAATCTTCAATTTCAGACGTTGGTGAGCTAGGTGGAGCCGGTGGGGCATACTAGCTACACCTCGTGGCACGAATTTCGTACTTTTTCTCTTTTGTTCGTTGTGTAAGTATTCAGGCCGCTCTTATGTGTTAGTTGCTTATGTGTTTTGATATGTATGAAAAGGGTACCTAGGCAAGGGTGTACTTTATCGCACTCGACCTAAACCCTAATTTACGCACACATTTGTATATGGCATATGTATATGAATCATTTTGGAACTAAACCCCTTGAGCTTGTGGCTCGGGGTGACTTTTGAATAATTTTGTGAAGTTTGTGAGTTTGGGGTTGATCTTCCGACCGAAATGGACTATTCGAGCCGGTCAGGGTTTGGTCGAAGCCAGTCCAACTTAGTCTGAGGTCACCAAGTTTGTGAATCTGGTTCACCGAGAATGTGGACCAAGTTTGTGACCCGAGCTTGTGATTCAAGCTCCAGGTTGTGATTTTCGGTCGCCCGGGCAAGTTTGTGAGGTGACTGCCAGTGAGCGGTGATTAAGCGTGCTTCGGTGGGTGTACAAGTGAAGTTCTCTACCGGAACCTTATTTATAGGTCGTTCTGAGTGTCGACAGGAGATCACGCATGGCAAATGACTTTGCCTTTGGAGCCACCTGTATTCCTTTATTTATGTTATGTTACTTTTCTGCTTTTGCTTTATACTTACTGTGCAATTGTGTTACGTGAGATTTACGCTTTGCCCTGTTTACTTACTAAAGCATATAGTTACCCCTTTCCTTTTGTGTTCCCTTAGGCAGGGGCCGACGCGGAGGACTTTTTGGACCACATACCCACTAGTATAGTTAGGGTTTGATTGCTTAACAGTCGGACAAGTTAGGATGTTTGTTTTGTTTGCGTGGTTTGTATAAAGAAAACCCTCCAATGAGCGGTCTACTCTTCTGCTGCGTTGTTATTCTAATGATATTAGAGTGGTTGGACTCCGATACTTTTTGAAGCCATGTAAATAAGAACCCTCTTTTGGCCGTTAGCATATCTTCTGTGCAATTAGTATGCCTGTGTAGGTTCATTTAATTTTTATTGTTTTTAAAAATTTTGAGTCCCGGCCGAGCGCAGCTGCGAGCAGGCGGGCCCGCCGAACCCTTTAGAGTTTCGCCCTTAAGGGCGGAGTGGGGCCGTCACAGTTGGTATCAGAGCCTGCTTCGCGTGGTCTCTGCGCGAGTGAGCTTGGGCTGAGTGGTGAATGGGTATGAAGGATTAAGTGCTCGTTCGAGCATAAGCTATGAACCCTGAAGTGTTATAGGTCTTCAATCTTTCTTATGGTATCTAAGGACCATAGATAGGTATGTCGGGCAGGAATTTCGATTTGTAGATGGTTTACTCTGGGGACTGGCCAGCTCGAGATGTGAACTATCTGATTTCGGATTCTCGTGCCCGAGTACTCCATAATTGAGGCGATGCAAGCTACTAGGTATTTGAGCCTTGTATTTTGGAAACGAGCCTTGTATTTTGGAAACATGAACAGGCTTTGTCTGACCAGAATGAGCACAAGAGATTAATGGACATCTAGTTTGGATAGTAAGTGACGTGAGAGACCAGATGGGCTGATACTGGGATGACTTCACCTTCTCCTTTTGGTTCGTCCGTATATTACGACTACCTAACGTTAGTATATGTGCTCGTATATGTGCTTGTGTACATGGTTATCTGTCCAACTTGATATGTATTTGTGTACTTGCTTATCCGTCTTTTAATATGGCGTGTTATGTGCGATATGTTACTTGTGTAATTGGTATGATAGATTTTGTTCTTTTAGTCAATTTATTGCATTCATGCATGAAAGTACCCTTTTGGAAAGAAAAGAGAGAAAGGGAAAAAAAAAGAAAGAAAGAGGGGACGTAATCGCGGACATGGTCAGAGCAGTGAAACAAAACGAGACCAAGTGTCAAGAGAAGAAAGGGAGGAAACAACAGCTGAACCAAACATGGACCAAGAGTGCCACTTGTATTCAAGACTTTATTATGACCCATTGTTTTGCCGACAGGCTACCATCTGAGGTCCAGCAATTCTGTGAGATGGCACGTTGGGTTGAGATGTATAAGGAAATCGCGGTTCTTCGAGACGAAATAGAAGTCCGAAAGAAACTTGTTGCATACTGGGAAGGGCGATGGAAGCACGAGTATTCAGAGAAAATTGAGCTCTTGCACAAGAACTTAGAGCTAAAAAGGAAATACGAAGGGATTTTCGAGGAGGCCCTTGAAAAGGCCCAACGAATCGAGAAGGCAAAGGCGCTGGTGAAAGCTTCCCAAATACGGAAAAGGGGTGCAGTGGGTAGCGTGAGTGAGGAACCTAGCGAAGCAATGGCATCTTCTAAAGTACGGAATGTGAACCAGTTATTCCGGCCGCCATGGACATTGGGGGCGGTAAATGAAAGATTTATCAAAGGAAGCCAAACCGGACAGGGGGAGACTTCTCCGGAAAGCAAAAAGATGGCTTCCCACTTGACTTGTGACTATTGCGGGAAGGCCAATCACACCGAGAACGATTGTTGGAGAAAGGGGAGGAGATGTCTGCGCTGTGGGAGCGCCGAGCATCGAATTGCTCATTGTCCGATTAAAGTGCGTAAAAAGAAAGGAACCCAACAACCAACCAAGACCGACCCTGGACCGTCAAGTGGAGAAGGGACTGGAATGAAGAACCTTGTTTCTTCTGACTCTGAAGACGGAGAAGGTACAGGCCATTGGTTACTTTAAATTTGGAAGGTAAAATTTCGAGGGCGAAATTCTTTTAAGGGGAAGAGAGTGTGAGAACCCGTAATTTGCATTTTCTAGGTTTTCGCATTTTTCATGGCTTATTTTCTGCATTTTCGTGATTAGAAAAAAATTCTAGATATTGTTAAGGAGAAGATATAGTTTTTAGATGATTTTTCTAGTATCGAATAGATTTTGAGAAATTAAGAGCGTATACTGGATGTGGGACCCACTAGTGCGAAAAGTTCGGAAAAATTCGGCCAACTAGGTTAAGTTTTGAATACTGGAATTAAATTACCGGGTGTTATGAGATATTTAGAGGTTGCCAAGTGGATAGGTGTGAGAGAGACAAAAGTTAGGCAAACCATTAATGCAAGTGACATGTGTCACTTAGAGATTAAATTCTACTTTTGACTTACTATTCATGCTTTTACCATTTTACCAAAATAACTCAAAAATTTGACCCAAAAATTCCCACAAATATCAAGCTCATAGCCGGCCCTCATTAGAGAGAAAAGAAAAAGAAAAGCCTCTTCCAAAATTTGATAAACCAAACTTTGCTCAATCTTCCACTCCCTACCCGCTTTGATTTTGGTTTTGAAATCCACAAAAACTCCTCCCACCTTGCGTTGATTTTAAAGTGCACGTGGTGAAAGTTGTTTGAAAAGCTAAGGTGCACCAATAGCTCTCTCTCTCTTGTTTTAAAGGTAAGTTGTGAAGAACCACCCTCCTCCTTTAATTGATGCTTAAATCATGCTTAGTGGTTGTATGATATGCAAATTTATGGGTTATTTCTTGATTTGTGGTTGAAATGATGAAGTTTTATCATTTTTGGGGATTTTTCTGTTTTAAAATAAGCATGATTGTGTGGCTATCTATGATGATTGGAAATGGTCTATATTGACTCTAGGAGGTGGGAAAAGTGATTAATTGCAACCAATTTCTGTTTTGGAAGAAAATTGAAAAACCTAGGGTTCTTAAGGGATCATTCTGTCCGAATTTTTAGGTCCTAGATAGAGGCCGAATTGGCCTTAGCTCAAAACATAAAAGTTTTAGGGAATGACATTTTAAAGGTGCCTACAAAATTTCAGGTAAATTGGAGTAGTGTGGAATGAGAAAAGTCGAAATTACTATTGCTGTTCTGGTTTTACCCGAATGTAAGACTTTCATCCTGTAATTGGTTGTTTTGGTCAGGATTGCTTCCGAATTGGTTGTTGAGGTCTTCTGATGAAATTTAACCCTGTTTCTTAGCTTTCATCTGGTTTTGGAATTTCTAGATTTGGACTTGGATAGCCTGATTTATGATGTTTCCGCTAGAATGCATTTTGTGAATCTGTTTTTCCGGTTCTGGTGTAGTTTCTTGCATGTTTGACCTAGTTACCCTCGAAACTGGACTGAGTGGCCTTCTTAAATACTGTAGCCTCTTATGTCCTGAATATATCTACAAAATTTCAGGTCAAACGGATCTGTGTAGCTCGAGTTATAACCAAAACACTCGCACCTGTTTTGTACCCTGAAATTGTGTACGTTTTGAATTTCAGCCTCTGACCGTGCATTTTTCGGTTTTGATGCTGTACGATCTGGGTGTTGACTCCTTCATAAGAAATGTATATCTTGGTTTTAACTTCGAAACGGTATAAAGTGCATCGAATTCCGAGTTCCGTAGCTTCCGTTATGACCAAAACAAGATTGATCGTCAGAACTGCCTTTGATCTGGACAGTTCTGACGGGTACTTTGGCACTCAATTTTCATTCTATTCTGAATAGATTCAGGTCTTGACTAAAACATCAAAGTTTTAGCCTTATGTCTCAGCTTTCAAATGCCTCTGGAATTTTCTGATTTTGATTTGTGAGCTGGGAGTTATGGTCCAGCCAACATACCCTGTTCGTCACTCTAAAGTGCGAATTTCTTGAACGATTTTCCAAACTTTCGACCTATTTCTGTTCAGATCCGGGCTTAGGTGTCTTCATGAAAATAGTATCCCTTCCTCTTAGCTTCGTAACGGTACCTCATGTACCTTGATCCGACATTCCTAGGCTAACTTTTGATCAAAACGGTTTGAGAAGGCAGATTTGACCATTTCCGTTTGCCGTTCCGCGCGGGCGCGTGCACCCGTTTTGCCGTTTCCACACTTGCATGTGCCGATTTTGCCGTTTTGCTTGTTTTAAGTATGTTAGTAGCCGTTTGTGATATATTGTGACACAATCTTCAATTTCAGACGTTGGTGAGCTAGGTGGAGCCGGTGGGGCATACTAGCTACTCCTCGTGGCACGAATTTCGTACTTTTGCTCTTTTGTTCGTTGTGTAAATATTCAGGCCGCTCTTATGTGTTAGTTGCTTATGTGTTTTGATATGTATGAAAAGGGTACCTAGGCGAGGGTGTACTTTATCGCACACGACCTAAACCCTAATTTACGCACACATTTGTATATGGCATATGTATATGAATCATTTTGGAACTAAACCCCTTGAGCTTGTGGCTCGGGGTGACTTTTGAATAATTTTGTGAAGTTTGTGAGTTTGGGGTTGTTCTTCTTACCGAAATGGACTATTCGAGCCGGTCAGGGTTTGGTCGAAGCCAGTCCAACTTAGTCTGAGGTCACCAAGTTTGTGAATCTGGTTCACCGAGAATGTGGACCAAGTTTGTGACCCGAGCTTGTGATTCAAGCTCAAGTTTGTGATTTCGTTCGCCCGGGCAAGTTTGTGAGGTGACTGGCCAGTGAGGGTGATAAGGTGTTCGGTGGGTGTACTTATTATGTGATGTTACTTTTCTGCTTTTGCTTTACTCTTACTGTGCAATTGTTGTTACGTGAGATTTACGCTTTTGCCCCTGTTTACTTACTAAGCATATAGCTTACCCCTTTCCTTTTGTTTTCCTTAGCAGGGGCCGACGCGGGGACTTTTGACACATACACTAGTATAGTTAGGTTTGATTGTAACAGTCGGACAGTTAGGATGTTTGTTTTTGTTTTGCTGGTTTGTATAAGAACCCTCCATAGGGTCTACCTTCTGCTGGTTGTTATTCTAATGTATTAGAGTGGTTTGACTCGATACTTTTGAAGATGTAAATAGAACTCTTTTGGCGTTAGATATCTTGTGAATAGTATGCTTGTAGGTTTATTTAATTTTATTGTTTTAAAATTTTGAGTCCCGGCGAGAGCTGGGCAGGCGGCCCGCCGAACCCTTTGGTTCGCCTTAGGGGGAGGTGGGGCCGTCACAGTTGGTATCAGAGCCTGCTTCGCGTGGTCTCTGCGCGGAGTGAGCTTGGGCTGAGTGGTGAATGGGTATGAAGGATTAAGTGCTCGTTCGAGCATAAGCTATGAACCCTGAAGTGTTATAGGTCTTCAATCTTTCTTGTGGTATCTAAGGACCATAGATAGGTATGTCGGGCAGGAATTTCGATTTGTAGATGGTTTACTCTGGGGACTGACCAGCTCGAGATGTGAACTATCTTATTTCGGATTCTCGTGCCCGAGTACTCCAGAATTGAGGCGATGCAAGCTACTAGTGTATTTGAGCTTTGTAATTTTGGTAAACGAGCCTTGTATTTTGGGAAACATGAACAGGTGCTTTTGTCTGACCATGTAATGAGCCACAGCGTATTAATGGACATCTAGTTTTGGATAGGTAAGTTTGATGTTGAGGACCAGATGGGCTTGATTACTGTGGGACACTACTTTCCTTTTGGTTCGTCCGTATAGTACGACTTACCTAACCGTTAGTGATATGTCTGCGTAATATTTGTGTTGTGTACAGGTGTATCTGTCCAACTTGATATGTATTTGTGTACTTGCTTATCGTTCTTTTAATTATGGCGTGTTTATGTTGCGATATGTTACTTGTGTTAATTGGTATTGATAGATTTTGTTCTTTTAGTCAATTTATTGCATTCATGCATGGCAGTACCTTTTGGAAAGAAAAGAGTAGAAAGGGAAAAAAAATAAAAAAGAGGGGACGTAATCGCGGACATGGTCAGAGCAGTGAAACAAAACGAGACCAAGTGTCAAGAGAAGAAAGGGAGGAAACAACAGCTGAACCAAACATGGTCTTACATGATTTATTTGATTATAATTAATGTGTGACGTTATCGCACTAGTCCAACGCTAGTTGTGATCCACTTCTCGATATCACACTAGTCCAACGTTAGTTGTGATTTCTTTGTTCGATTTCTCACTAGCCCAACGCTAGTGAAAAATGTAGAAATATGGGCTAGTCCAACGCTAGACCCTTAGGTGCCCTTCGCACGCTATATCATGATTGTGTGATAAAAATCACTTCATCTCATGCATATCTTTACTTTCTAGGGCCTCTTTCACCATGTTGCATGACACTTTTCTCATATATGTATACCCCTTCCCCCATATTTTCCCTTATATATATATTCCTTACCCCTTTGTATGAGAACATACATTAGATTTGCATTTCATTTAAGAAATAAAAACTAGGTTAAATCATTTGCATGCTAGATTAGGAAAGCCCCTTGGATATGGGATAAGGACGAGTTTGGCTTTCTAGCCTTAGCACGCTCGTATTCCCTCTATTAAAGGAAAAATTGAGTCACGAACATTAGTCCCCCGTACCCGACATAATGCACTCCTTTAAGATATGTATATTTCTATAATTATTTTATCCCTTTCTTTTCTTAGAGTCTCATATTTTTGCATTATTCGTGACCTCTCCAAAGAGTCATTATTGGGCGTCACAATTAATGTGATTGGCACCATTCGAGCTTTGAAGAGAAATTTTGCTCCCTGATACCCCCCTAGGTCTAGGGTTTGCATTCATATAGTACATCCAAATGTGATAAATTTTTAGGTTAAATTAAGAAAATCTTTGACTAAATCACGCAACTAGCCTTGGCTAGGTTGAAAGGGTGCCTTAGATTTTTATCCTTGCCTTCCCTTTCGTCAAATGTGACTCCCGAATCTTTTTCTCTGATTTTCGTAGACTTGGAATCATTTAAAAAGGGTTTTTCTATTTTTTCTTTAAAAAATTCATTTTTAGGTGACTTGGTACACCTTAACTCAATACTAAGTGGCGACTCCGATTTTTATTTCAAAATCCCTTTTTAAACTATAATTTGGGCCCAAATCGTCGCATTACAAACCCCATTTAGGCCCTTTTCCTTTATTCATTTTCTAAAAACAAAACTCATTTTTCCAAAAAAAATCAAAAATCCATCTTTCTAAACTCATTTATTTATTTTATAAAAAATGGGGCGCGACAGCTGGCGACTCCACTGGGGACTTAGAGAGTCCGAGCAAATTTGATTTAGTCAATCTTTTTCTTCTTTTAACCTTCTCATATATCGCATTTGGATGTTTAGGGTTGCATTCTTCGTTCCCTTTTACCCTTTTTCTCTTTTTAGGGTTTTTGCATCTACCACGCGCATAATCGCTCTTCGCACACTATGTATGTGATGAATGAATGGTTCATTTATTTGTTTACTTTTACTTGTTTCGCGATTGCATTTTGGGGATGGGAGGTAGTTACCCTAGAACCTTCGACCGCATCTAATGGTACAATCCCTCCCCTCAATAAGAAAGCACCTCACACGTGCATGCATAGTCTTATTTACTCTATTTTTTTTTTCGTGGGCGTTTCCCACACCTCCTTGTAGGATTAGGATCGATTGCCTGGGTAGGCGGATGGTGTGCTCTGCGCCCATAGCGCTACCTAAGGGATCACTCGAGCCACCGATCAAAGGCCCTGAGAGTGATGACCCTTCGCCTTTAGGTCTGAAGGCTTGGGAGCCGAAGCCTTATCGAGTCTAGATGCATTAGTGAACCAAACCTCATGCATCCATAATAGAATTGCCTAGGGTAGAGTCGACCTTATCCTGAATTAGGGACACTAGGCATGAGGGGAGGGATTCCAACCCTCTTTCCTTATTTTTTTTTTTTATTTTTTTTGCTTTCTACATCATATTATTTGATTGCCACAATGTGTTATGTGTTGAACTAACTTTCCTTGTTTCTTGTCTTTTGCATTCACAAACGTTAGAAAATAAGAGGTCTGGCATGATCTTTTTAGAACCTTACCTTTTAGATAGGTTATTGCACTTTTAAAGATTTTGGAATATTGCATATATAGCTTAATAATTGTATATCATTTTAGGCCTACCTTGGCAAATAAAGGGTTCCTTAGGTCACGTTTCATTTCGAATTGCATATTTTACTGCTTTAATAAACTGGCATCACGTATAAACCATAGAAAGGGAATGCCACATAGGGAATCCCATGTTAGGAATAAGCCACCACATGTCTCAGATATTTAATCCAATGGACTTACATGTTTACTATTTCTGTATTACCTAAGGGGTAAAATTCCAAGGTAAGGTACTAAAAGTGCATTTCCTCCCAGATGGCTCCATGTAGAATGCTGAATCAGATACCTCGTGAGCTGGTAGATTGGAAGAACAATATGGCACACGAAGTGAATAGACTTTTCCAGTATATAGGATATTTACCTAGTCTCCTGAACATAACCCCGAATGTAGCCATTGTCCAAGCTTTGCTCGAGTTTTGGGATCCGGACGGCTCTGTTTTCCTATTTGAAGAGTGCGAATTAACCCCAACCCTGGAGGAAATAGAAGGGTTGTTGCAAGTACCTGGGAAAGGTCACCCTATGGTATACCCAACGAATGGCACCAGAGAACAATTTTGTAGGTTCTTAGGGTTGAGACAGTTTAGCATGAACCAACACCCGGACGCGAGATCATGCCCGCTGGAGTTCTCATACACGCGATTCAGGGAAAAGGAAGCCTATGATCATCACCACAAGGACTTCTTCATTAGTAGAGAGCAGTGGGAAGAGAAACGAGTACAAGCCTTTGGAATAACCTTGATTAATCTACTCATGTTTCCGCAAAAACATGGAAAAGTTATTTTCTCAACGGTCAACATGGTTCAGAGTGTGTTTTTGGGAATTAAAGGGAAAACGCCCACCCTAGTACCCGTTATCATTGCTGACATCTTCGCCGCTGTTACTGAATGTCGAAAGAAGAGAGGGTTTTTCTACGCATCCAACCTGATACTTCAAATGTGGGCCATGGAACATCTGTCAAAAAGAGCGCTAAATCCATCGGGATCATGCCTTCCAACAGCAAATTGGGTTGAGTCACACCGAGAAAGGGTTAGAAAATACTATCGAATAGCGTCTCCG
>NW_020862796.1:0-24226 GCF_003713205.1 Coffea eugenioides | reverse complement strand
TATGTTGTTCGCCGGTCTTCATCACTTCATGAGTTCCATTGGATAACCATTAGTGATATAAACCTAAGAATGGAAAATGAGAAACCAAAGTGATAACAAAGGCTTAAGACATCAAAACGGCTATCCGTAACTTCAAGCCCTTGTTTTGGTGATGTACCTATAAAAAATACACAATAAGCAACTCAAGGTACAAGAAAATATATGAGGAAAAGAAGAAAAAGAGAACCAAGGAACCTGCATTTTTTTCTTTCAAAAAAAAAAATGCTCAGAAAACGTGAGTAGAAACGCGCCTTTAACTCGCGGTTTTGAAGGCGCGTTTCTTCCCAAAAGTTGCAGTACTGAAAACGCGGTTCTGTGAGAAAACGCGACTTCAAGTCGCGTTTTTAATGGCGCGTTTTCATTTTTGATCCAGGCAACAAAACGCGACTTAAAGTCGCGTTTTAATGGCGCGTTTTCTGTTCTGCAGGTGCAGAATTGAAAACGCGATTCTGTGAACACGCGACTCAGAGGCGCGTTTTCTTGAGAAACGCATTTTCTGCTGCGAATTTTAGCAGAAATTCAACTTTTGAATAATTACAAATGATACCCCAATTTCTCAAAATGCATCATAGATCATTTGTTTGCTAAAATACTCAATGCATGCACATATAAAATGATCAAAATATGCATTTTAACCCCTTCTAACAAATCAAAAACAACAATTACTCAAATCGAGGGGTTGAGTTCCTTGATCAAATTTCGCCTTTTTCACCTTATTTGGTCACTTTTGCTTCCATTTCCAATACCTACAAATGAAAAATAACAAAATAACTCAAACACATACTTTAAACATAAAATCACTCCAAAGTAACACAAACTTAAACAAACATTGGGTTGCCTCCCAATAAGCGCTTCTTTAAAGTCAATAGCTTGACTATTTCATCTCATTTTTTCAAGGAGGCTTTGTTAGCGAATAATCCACCATTTTTTGTCGTGGTGGATCATTAAATGGTGACTTTATAGCAAAAGTCACATGATCTAATGATAGGAGAAATGGAATTGACTTACCTATCCCAAGTGTTTCATAAATATTACCTTGAATATGCACCACTTGAGAACTTACCAACGGGAATGCCATGAGAGTATCTTGGGCAGCAATACCCTTAGAACCTATACTTTCAATGCACTCCTCAAGAGGGGTGAAAAATGAGTCATTAAAACTCACCTCTTGAGGCTCAAAGTTAGTTCCAAAGATATTATCTTGTGAAATGGACATTTGCTCATTGAAACACAATTGAGATTCATCATTTTCATCAACATGCAATCCATTTTCACATACAACATTCCTACAATTCATGCTAGGATCATTTTGCAATTTATTAGAAGAAATAACCTCACACAATGCATTCAATTGCTCAATTATTCTGCCAAAGTGAGAAGTTAATTCATCTATTCTTTTCTCAATCCTATCAAAACGGTCGGAAGTCACATTAGCTAATTTTTCTATAACTAACTCCCAAGATGGTTTTGCTTTATATTGGACATTTTCAGAATGGTAATCATAAAAATATGGATAATCACTATATGCACATTGATTTTCCCAACCATAAGAAAGAGAATTGCTCCAATTAGCACTGTATTGATCAAAATAAGGATTGTAATGCTCTAATTCATCATAGTAATCCACATTTTGTTCTTGCATACATGTATTAGTTGCATGATAACCTCCACACAAGTCACAAATCACATGATAAGAATTAAAAGTATTAACATTCCTCCCTTGCTCAATTTCATGTATAATTGTGTCCATTTGAACTTGTAACATAATTACATCAAATTTTGCCTTTAAGCACTTCAAACCATCTTCAAAAGACATACCCTCAGTAATTTCTTGGTTACCTCTGTTGAAGGAGCTTTGCACTAGGCAACCATCCATTGCCAATGTTTCATTTCTCAAGCATTGTCCTCCAAATTGATCTATCCTCCTCATCACCTAAAATTGCTTTTAAACAACTTAAGAGCAAAATTAGTAAGAAGAATAGGTGATAAAATGCATACACACAGAAAATACTAAAATAACAGAAAATAACATTCACACAACAACTAATAAAATGTCTAAACTAATAAAGTTGCTCTTCACACCGATATTGCCAAATCTTCCCCGGCAACGGCGCCAAAAACTTGACGGGTATTTTACATACGTACAAGTTAAACAAAAACCTGATTACACCCGTTCACATGCAAGTATACAGATCAACTAGTAGTTTAGGGTATATATTCGGGTCGATCCCACAGGGAAGAGTGAACAATACCGGTATTACTAAAGTTTCTTTATATTTAGACTATCAATTAATGATAAGAAATTTAACGACTTGCACTTATACAACGAAATTAACAAATAAAAAGTCCTTAGGTTGTGGATCCTAACTACTTATGCAAGTGTTAGAATCTTGGATCATTGAAATACTACATCTAGGCTAATTCAGGTGTAATTTTTTATGCATTTGAATCCTACTTTCGTAGGGAATCAATTATACTATAACTCAATCATACCTATTCTCATGGTTATGAAATTAGCGACAAGTTCATTTCTTCAGTGAAAATTACATGGAATATGAATCACTAAAACCACATAGGTGCACCTCTACTTTCGTGAGTGTACTCCCTATGTTTAGCACTTCTTGAACTAATGTTAAATCTCAATTTTCATTGCAGAAATAACACCTTAGATAATCAGAATTAATGGTACCAGATTAATCATGATTTAAAGAGCCAAAGTGCTAAATAACTTGCTCAAATCATAGCAGTTAAATTGCCAAATAATAAGCACTAACAATCATAGAAAGTTCAACCAAACCCAAGGTATAAACTTTAAAGACACATAAATAACATAAAATCCAGAAAATGCATATTAACTAAATTTGGAATCAAGTACAAAAGATAAAGAATTGGAGAAGAAAGATAACTTTGTCACATTGAGCTTCAACTTCTCCTTCTTTCACTCAATCTTCATCCTAATCTAAGCAAATATACAAGAGTGATGAACTAAACTAGCTAAACTATACTACACTAATTTATACTAAAAGGAAATGAACTACATTTCTGCACTTCCACAGCTTCTCCCGTATTGATTCCCAATCTCCTCAGATCTCCCAAATGTCTCTGCATATAAGCTGATGAAAGCTCCTCTCTAGTCCAAATTTTGCTGCTCCTAAGATTCTCAACATCTGAAATTTTAAGATAGTCAATAACAAATTTTTTGACTGAAAATAAGCCATCGTTATTGCCCTCTTGTTCTTCTTGAGGCACCTGTGCCACCGGAATTCTCTTTGCAGCCCGTAGTAGAAAGTAGTTTAACATAAGAGATTGACTGCAGCAATGCAGAATTACGCCAGAAAACCGCTACACAAAAACGCAGTTACCAAGTCACTTTTTTGTACTCGCGTATTCACCTTTGCCTTACTTCAACTTGCCCGATTTTCTCTATCATAAAGGCTGAACTGGGTTTGTGCAACAAACACAAAGTTGTAACCTTTGAGTTAGGCTCTCCCCAATGCTCTAAAAAATCGTCCAGATCGAGCGAGTAGCCCGAATTGACCAAAAATACTTAAAGAGCTGGTCAAACTCTGTTTCCACTTTGGACCGCTGAGTTGAATTTCGGTATTTCACCTTTTGGACTATGAAAACGGCTGAATTGGACTTTGATGTCTTCATACCAAATGTAGATCTCTTTCTTAGCTTTAAATTGGTGTAACGATCACCTCAATCCGATCAGTGTAGCTCCAGATATAGTCAAAATACCAAAACGTGTCAGAGTTGTCAAACCTGACTTTTCCTTGATTCTTTTTGTTCTCAAATTGCATATCTCCTTTTACACTTCATATTTTATTTTCCCCACTTTAATCCATCTTCAATCATCCAATATCTTCTCAATGCACTTCATTTGATTATTTGAATCATTAAACCTACAAACATATTGAAGTTTCTTACCATAAAATCCATAAAATGCAGACTGTTTACCACTTTAACATAAAATGTAGAGAATTTCTTTACGAAAACCTTAGTTATTTTTAGTTTTTAAAACTAAGATTACATCAAACCAAAATTACACTAATAAAACACACTAAAAAATAACGTAAAATTATATCTTATCAAATACCCCGCACACTGAACCCATTGCTTGTCCTTCAAGCAATAGAAATACAAACCAACAATGACAAAATTAAATAAACATATGTAGCATTTCAACTTCAATTTCCTTCAAAACAAAGTAAAATAAACCTATTATGGCAATTATTCAATTAATTTAGTACTCATAATATCAAGTGGAAAGGAGGCCATATATACGTTCATATACAAATTCAATCAATTTTTCATCCTACCCAATCTTACAAGTAGTCAACTATATGGTCAAATAATATGCTTCCTAAACCCATGATCATCTTCTTATTTAACTTAAAGAGGGATTTATTTATATAATATAGCTAAATATTACTTAAGTTGTGAAAGTATCTTTTTACGCGAGGATCGACATTTTTAGATGAAGATCACCGGTTACTCAACACTTCACATACTCAAGTTGCTTTGCATACTCTTAATTCAAGTACCGTTTTACGCGAAAGTCGACATTTTTAGATGACGACTCCCGGTTACTAAGTACGAGAATCATTGGAGTAGAATAAATCTTATTTTTTTCTTTTTTTCTTTTTTTTTGTTTCTTTTTACAGCAAAGATAATAATAAATTCCTCAAAAGAATAATCATGAGAAGAGTATTGCACTTATTGACCATATTTATCACTTAACTTATAAAATCCAATAAAGAGAAGAAATTTCATCAAATATGCAAAAAAAATATAGGCATAATTTTCTCCACTTTAAAAGATATACTTTCCTACAAATGCAAAAATTATAATCACATAATAGTCATTTCCAAGTTAAATGAGAAAAGAAGTGCTTAAACCACATATATTTATCTCAAATGTAGAAGGATTTTGAACTACTAATGGTATGGAACTTTGTTACCTCTTGGATAAAATAAAAAAAAATTTAAAAATTGTTGAGGCAAGTTTGCAATTTTGGACAAGATTTTTGGAAAAATTTTGAATTTTAACACAAGTCCAATATTTGCAACTAATAAGTCAATCACATACAATATATATAATCTCAATTCTCCCCCCACACTTAGCATGCACATTGTCCTCAATGTGTAAAAAGGAAAATCAAGATAAAGAAAAGTAATACTCCCCTATTGTTGTGATTGAATATGAAGCTTCAAGGTATGTTGTTCGCCGGTCTTCATCACTTCATGAGTTCCATTGGATAACCATTAGTGATATAAACCTAAGAATGGAAAATGAGAAACCAAAGTGATAACAAAGGCTTAAGACATCAAAACGGCTATCCGTAACTTCAAGCCCTTGTTTTGGTGATGTACCTATAAAAAATACACAATAAGCAACTCAAGGTACAAGAAAATATATGAGGAAAAGAAGAAAAAGAGAACCAAGGAACCTGCATTTTTTTCTTTCAAAAAAAAAAATGCTCAGAAAACGTGAGTAGAAACGCGCCTTTAACTCGCGGTTTTGAAGGCGCGTTTCTTCCCAAAAGTTGCAGTACTGAAAACGCGGTTCTGTGAGAAAACGCGACTTCAAGTCGCGTTTTTAATGGCGCGTTTTGATTTTTGATCCAGCCAACAAAACGCGACTTAAAGTCGCGTTTTAATGGCGCGTTTTCTGTTCTGCAGGTGCAGAATTGAAAACGCGATTCTGTGAACACGCGACTCAGAGGCGCGTTTTCTTGAGAAACGCATTTTCTGCTGCGAATTTTAGCAGAAATTCAACTTTTGAATAATTACAAATGATACCCCAATTTCTCAAAATGCATCATAGATCATTTGTTTGCTAAAATACTCAATGCATGCACATATAAAATGATCAAAATATGCATTTTAACCCCTTCTAACAAATCAAAAACAACAATTACTCAAATCGAGGGGTTGAGTTCCTTGATCAAATTTCGCCTTTTTCACCTTATTTGGTCACTTTTGCTTCCATTTCCAATACCTACAAATGAAAAATAACAAAATAACTCAAACACATACTTTAAACATAAAATCACTCCAAAGTAACACAAACTTAAACAAACATTGGGTTGCCTCCCAATAAGCGCTTCTTTAAAGTCAATAGCTTGACTATTTCATCTCATTTTTTCAAGGAGGCTTTGTTAGCGAATAATCCACCATTTTTTGTCGTGGTGGATCATTAAATGGTGACTTTATAGCAAAAGTCACATGATCTAATGATAGGAGAAATGGAATTGACTTACCTATCCCAAGTGTTTCATAAATATTACCTTGAATATGCACCACTTGAGAACTTACCAACGGGAATGCCATGAGAGTATCTTGGGCAGCAATACCCTTAGAACCTATACTTTCAATGCACTCCTCAAGAGGGGTGAAAAATGAGTCATTAAAACTCACATCTTGAGGCTCAAAGTTAGTTCCAAAGATATTATCTTGTGAAATGGACATTTGCTCATTGAAACACAATTGAGATTCATCATTTTCATCAACATGCAATCCATTTTCACATACAACATTCCTACCATTCATGCTAGGATCATTTTGCAATTTATTAGAAGAAATAACCTCACACAATGCATTCAATTGCTCAATTATTCTGCCAAAGTGAGAAGTTAATTCATCTATTCTTTTCTCAATCCTATCAAAACGGTCGGAAGTCACATTAGCTAATTTTTCTATAACTAACTCCCAAGATGGTTTTGCTTTATATTGGACATTTTCAGATTGGTAATCATAAAAATATGGATAATCACTATATGCACATTGATTTTCCCAACCATAAGAAAGAGAATTGCTCCAATTAGCACTGTATTGATCAAAATAAGGATTGTAATGCTCTAATTCATCATAGTAATCCACATTTTGTTCTTGCATACATGTATTAGTTGCATGATAACCTCCATACAAGTCACAAATCACATGATAAGAATTAAAAGTATTAACATTCCTCCCTTGCTCAATTTCATGTATAATTGTGTCCATTTGAACTTGTAACATAATTACATCAAATTTTGCCTTTAAGCACTTCAAACCATCTTCAAAAGACATACCCTCAGTAATTTCTTGGTTACCTCTGTTGAAGGAGCTTTGCACTAGGCAACCATCCATTGCCAATGTTTCATTTCTCAAGCATTGTCCTCCAAATTGATCTATCCTCCTCATCACCTAAAATTGCTTTTAAACAACTTAAGAGCAAAATTAGTAAGAAGAATAGGTGATAAAATGCATACACACAGAAAATACTAAAATAACAGAAAATAACATTCACACAACAACTAATAAAATGTCTAAACTAATAAAGTTGCTCTTCACACCGATATTGCCAAATCTTCCCCGGCAACGGCGCCAAAAACTTGACGGGTATTTTACGTACGTACAAGTTAAAAAACCGAATTACACCCGTTCACTGCAAGTATACAGATCAACTAGTAGTTTAGGGTATATATCGGGTCGATCCCACAGGGAAGAGTGAACAATTACCGGTATTACTAAAGTTTCTTTATTATTTAGACTATCAATTAATGATAAGAAATTTAACCTACTGCACTTATACAAGAAATTAACAAATAAAAGCTCCTTAGGTTGTGGTATCCCTAACTACTTATGCAAGTGTTATATTTGGATCATTGAATACTACATCTAGGCTAATTATGGTGTAATTTTCTTATGCATTTGAATCCTACTTTCGTAGTGAATCAATTATACTTATAACTAATCCATACCTATTCTCATGGTTATGAAATTAGCTACAAGTTCATTTCTTCAGTGAAATTACATGAAATGAATCACTAAAAACCACATAGGTGCACCTCTACTTTCGTGAGTGTACTCCCTATGTTTAGCACTTCTTGAACTAATGTTAAATCTCAATTTTCATTGCAGAAATAACACCTTAGATAATCAGAATTAATGGTACCAGATTAATCATGATTTAAAGAGCCAAAGTGCTAAATAACTTGCTGAAATCATAGCAGTTAAATAGCCAAATAATAAGCACTAACAATCATAGAAAGTTCAACCAAACCCAAGGTATAAACTTTAAAGACACATAAATAACATAAAATCCAGAAATTGCATATTAACTAAATTTGGAATCAAGTACAAAAGATAAAGAATTGGAGAAGAGATAACCCTTGTCACATGAGCTTCAACTCCTCCTTCTTCATCTCAATCTTCATCCTAATCTAGCAATATACAAGAGTGGATGAACTAACTAGCTAAACTATACTACACTAATTTAATACTAAGAGAATGGAAAAACTACATTTCTGCACTTCCAAGCTTCTCCCGTATGATTCCCAATCTCCTCAGATCTCCCAAATGTCTCTGCATATAAGCTGATGAAAAGCTCCTCTCTAGTCCAAATTTGCTGCTCTAAGGATTCTCAAATCTGAAATTGTTAAGATAGTCAATAACAAATGTTTTTGACTTGAAAATAAGCCATCTTTATTGCCCTCTTGTCTTCTGAGGCATGTGCACCGAATTCTCTTGCAGATTGTAGTTGGAAAGTAGTTTGAACATAAGAGAATTGACTGAGCAAATTGCAGAATTGCGGCCAGAAAACGCGCCTACACAAAACGCGGTTACAAGTCACGTTTTGTGTACTCGCGTATTCACTTTGTCCTTACTTCAACTGCGATTTTCTCTATCATAAAGGCTGAACTGGCTTTTGTGCAAAACACCAAAGTTGTAACCCTTTGAGTTAGCTTTCCAATGCTCTAAAAATTGTCCAGATCGGAGCTTTGTAACCCGAGATATGACCAAAATACTAAAGACTGGTCAGAACTCTGTTTTCCACTTTGGACAGCTGAGTTGAATTTCGGTATTTCACCTTTTGGACTATGAAAACGGCTGAATTGGACTTTGATGTCTTCATACCAAATGTAGATCTCTTTCTTAGCTTTAAATTGGTGTAACGATCACCTCAATCCGATCAGTGTAGCTCCAGATATAGTCAAAATACCAAAACGTGTCAGAGTTGTCAAACCTGACTTTTCCTTGATTCTTTTTGTTCTCAAATTGCATTTCTCCTTTTACACTTCATATTTTATTTTCCCCACTTTAATCCATCTTCAATCATCCAAATATCTTCTCAATGCACTTCATTTGATGATTGAATCATTAAACCTACAAAATATGAAGTTTTTACCATAAAAATCCATAAAATGCAATGTTTAGCCACTTTAACATAAAATGTAGTTTTTTACCAAAACCTTAGTTATTTTAGTTATAAAACTAAATAATCAAACCAAAATTAACTAATAAAACACACTAAAAAATACGTAAAATATATTCTTGTCAAATACCCCCACACTTGAACCATTGCTTGTCCTCAAGCAATAAGAAATACAAACCAACAATGATCAAAATTTGAAAATAAACATATGTAGCATTTCAACTTCATTTCCTCAAAACAAAGTAAATAACCATTATGCAATTATTCAATTAAGTTCAAGTACTCATAATATCAAGTAAAGGAGAGCCAATTATACCGTCATTATAACAAATTCAAATCAATTTTTTCATCCTTACCCAATCTTACAAGTAAGTAACTCATATGGTCAATAAAATGCTTTCTAAACTCATGATCATCTTTTTATTCTACTTAAACAGATATTTATTCATATAACGTAGCTAAATATTACTTAAGTTGTGAAAGTGTCTTTTGACGCGAGAATCGACATTTTTAGATGAAGATTACCGGTTACTCAACATTTCACATACTCAAGTTGCTTTGCATACTCTTAATTCGAGTACCGTTTTACGCAAAAGTCGACATTTGTAGATGAAGACTCCCGGTTACTAAGTACAAGAATCATTGGAGTAGAATAGATCTTTTTTTTTCTTCTTTTTTTTTCATTTTTTCATTTATTTATTTTTTTTTAAGTAAAGATAATAACATTCCCTCGAAAGCATAATCATGAGAAGAGTATTGCAATTATTGACCATATTTATCACTTAACTTATAAAATCCAATAAAGAGAAGAAATTTCATCAAATATGCAAAAAAAATATAGGCATAATTTTCTCCACTTTAAAAGATATACTTTCCTACAAATGCAAAAATTATAATCACATAATAGTCATTTCCAAGTTAAATGAGAAAAGAAGTGCTTAAACCACATATATTTATCTCAAATGTAGAAGGATTTTGAACTACTAATGGTATGGAACTTTGTTACCTCTTGGATAAAATAAAAAAAAAATTTAAAAATTGTTGAGGCAAGTTTGCAATTTTGGACAAGATTTTGGAAAAATTTTGAATTTTAACACAAGTCCAATATTTGCAACTAATAAGTCAATCACATACAATATATATAATCTCAATTCTCCCCCCACACTTAGCATGCACATTGTCCTCAATGTGTAAAAAGGAAAATCAAGATAAAGAAAAGTAATACTCCCCTATTGTTGTGATTGAATATGAAGCTTCAAGGTATGTTGTTCGCCGGTCTTCATCACTTCATGAGTTCCATTGGATAACCATTAGTGATATAAACCTAAGAATGGAAAATGAGAAACCAAAGTGATAACAAAGGCTTAAGACATCAAAACGGCTATCCGTAACTTCAAGCCCTTGTTTTGGTGATGTACCTATAAAAAATACACAATAAGCAACTCAAGGTACAAGAAAATATATGAGGAAAAGAAGAAAAAGAGAACCAAGGAACCTGCATTTTTTTCTTTCAAAAAAAAAAAATGCTCAGAAAACGTGAGTAGAAACGCGCCTTTAACTCGCGGTTTTGAAGGCGCGTTTCTTCCCAAAAGTTGCAGTACTGAAAACGCGGTTCTGTGAGAAAACGCGACTTCAAGTCGCGTTTTTAATGGCGCGTTTTCATTTTTGATCCAGGCAACAAAACGCGACTTAAAGTCGCGTTTTAATGGCGCGTTTTCTGTTCTGCAGGTGCAGAATTGAAAACGCGATTCTGTGAACACGCGACTCAGAGGCGCGTTTTCTTGAGAAACGCATTTTCTGCTGCGAATTTTAGCAGAAATTCAACTTTTGAATAATTACAAATGATACCCCAATTTCTCAAAATGCATCATAGATCATTTGTTTGCTAAAATACTCAATGCATGCACATATAAAATGATCAAAATATGCATTTTAACCCCTTCTAACAAATCAAAAACAACAATTACTCAAATCGAGGGGTTGAGTTCCTTGATCAAATTTCGCCTTTTTCACCTTATTTGGTCACTTTTGCTTCCATTTCCAATACCTACAAATGAAAAATAACAAAATAACTCAAACACATACTTTAAACATAAAATCACTCCAAAGTAACACAAACTTAAACAAACATTGGGTTGCCTCCCAATAAGCGCTTCTTTAAAGTCAATAGCTTGACTATTTCATCTCATTTTTTCAAGGAGGCTTTGTTAGCGAATAATCCACCATTTTTTGTCGTGGTGGATCATTAAATGGTGACTTTATAGCAAAAGTCACATGATCTAATGATAGGAGAAATGGAATTGACTTACCTATCCCAAGTGTTTCATAAATATTACCTTGAATATGCACCACTTGAGAACTTACCAACGGGAATGCCATGAGAGTATCTTGGGCAGCAATACCCTTAGAACCTATACTTTCAATGCACTCCTCAAGAGGGGTGAAAAATGAGTCATTAAAACTCACCTCTTGAGGCTCAAAGTTAGTTCCAAAGATATTATCTTGTGAAATGGACATTTGCTCATTGAAACACAATTGAGATTCATCATTTTCATCAACATGCAATCCATTTTCACATACAACATTCCTACAATTCATGCTAGGATCATTTTGCAATTTATTAGAAGAAATAACCTCACACAATGCATTCAATTGCTCAATTATTCTGCCAAAGTGAGAAGTTAATTCATCTATTCTTTTCTCAATCCTATCAAAACGGTCGGAAGTCACATTAGCTAATTTTTCTATAACTAACTCCCAAGATGGTTTTGCTTTATATTGGACATTTTCAGATTGGTAATCATAAAAATATGGATAATCACTATATGCACATTGATTTTCCCAACCATAAGAAAGAGAATTGCTCCAATTAGCACTGTATTGATCAAAATAAGGATTGTAATGCTCTAATTCATCATAGTAATCCACATTTTGTGCTTGCATACATGTATTAGTTGCATGATAACCTCCACACAAGTCACAAATCACATGATAAGAATTAAAAGTATTAACATTCCTCCCTTGCTCAATTTCATTTATAATTGTGTCCATTTGAACTTGTAACATAATTACATCAAATTTTACCTTTAAGCACTTCAAACCATCTTCAAAAGACATACATTCAGTAAATTCTTGGTTACCTCTGTTGAAGGAGCTTTGCACTAGGCAACCATCCATTGCCAATCTTTCATTTCTCAAGCATTGTCCTCCAGAATTGATTCTATTCCTCCTCATCACATAAATTGCCTTTTAAACAACTTTAAGAAGCAAAAAAATTTAGGTGATAAAATGCATACACACAGAAAATACTAAAATAACAGAAAATAACATTCACACAACAACTAATAAAATGTCTAAACTAATAAAGTTGCTCTTCACACCGATATTGCCAAATCTTCCCCGGCAACGGCGCCAAAAACTTGACGGGTATTTTACATACGTACAAGTTAAAAAACCGAATTACACCCGTTCACTGCAAGTATACAGATCAACTAGTAGTTTAGGGTATATATCGGGTCGATCCCACAGGGAAGAGTGAACAATTACCGGTATTACTAAAGTTTCTTTATCATTTAGACTATCAATTAATGATAAGAAATTTAACCTACTGCACTTATACAAGAAATTAACAAATAAAAGCTCCTTAGGTTGTGGTATCCCTAACTACTTATGCAAGTGTTATATTTGGATCATTGAATACTACATCTAGGCTAATTATGGTGTAATTTTCTTATGCATTTGAATCCTACTTTCGTAGTGAATCAATTATACTTATAACTAATCCATACCTATTCTCATGGTTATGAAATTAGCTACAAGTTCATTTCTTCAGTGAAATTACATGAAATGAATCACTAAAAACCACATAGGTGCACCTCTACTTTCGTGAGTGTACTCCCTATGTTTAGCACTTCTTCAACTAATGTTAAATCTCAATTTTCATTGCAGAAATAACACCTTAGATAATCAGAATTAATGGTACCAGATTAATCATGATTTAAAGAGCCAAAGTGCTAAATAACTTGCTCAAATCATAGCAGTTAAATAGCCAAATAATAAGCACTAACAATCATAGAAAGTTCAACCAAACCCAAGGTATAAACTTTAAAGACACATAAATAACATAAAATCCAGAAATTGCATATTAACTAAATTTGGAATCAAGTACAAAAGATAAAGAATTGGAGAAGAGATAGCCCTTGTCACATGAGCTTCAACTCCTCCTTCTTCATCTCAATCTTCATCCTAATCTAGCAATATACAAGAGTGGATGAACTAACTAGCTAAACTATACTACACTAATTTAATACTAAGAGAATGGAAAAACTACATTTCTGCACTTCCAAGCTTCTCCCGTATGATTCCCAATCTCCTCAGATCTCCCAAATGTCTCTGCATATAAGCTGATGAAAAGCTCCTCTCTAGTCCAAATTTGCTGCTCTAAGGATTCTCAAATCTGAAATTGTTAAGATAGTCAATAACAAATGTTTTTGACTTGAAAATAAGCCATCTTTATTGCCCTCTTGTCTTCTGAGGCATGTGCACCGAATTCTCTTGCAGATTGTAGTTGGAAAGTAGTTTGAACATAAGAGAATTGACTGAGCAAATTGCAGAATTGCGGCAGAAACGCGCCTACACAAAACGCGGTTACAAGTCACGTTTTGTGTACTCGCGTATTCACGTTTGTTCCTTATTCAACTGCGGATATTCTCTATCAATAAAGGCTTGACTGGCTTTTTGCAAAACACCAAAGTTTGTAAAGCCCTTTGGAGTTAGCTTTCCCAATGCTCCTAAAATCGTCCAGATGGAGCTTTTGTAGCCCGAGATATGACCAAAATACTAAAGACTGGTCAAGAACTCCTGTTTTCCACTTTTTGGACAGCTGAGTTGAATTTCGGTATTTCACTTTTGGACTAGAAAAACGGCTGAAATTGGACTTTGATGTCTTCATACCAAATGTAGAATTCTCTTTCTTAGCTTTAAATTGGTGTAACGATCACCTCAATCCGATCAGTGTAGCTCCAGATATAAGTCAAAATACCAAAACGTGTCAAGTTGTCAAACCGACTTTTCCTTGATTCCTTTTGTTCTCAATTGCAATTTCTCCTTTTTACACTTCATATTTTATTTTCCCCACTTTAATCCATCCTTCAATCATCCAAATATCTTCTCAATGCACTTCATTTGATGATGAATCATTAAATGCCTACCAAAATATGAAATTTTTTACGCATTAAAAATCCATAAAATGCAATGTTTAGCCACTTTTAACATAAAAGTGATTTTTACCAAAACCTTAGTTATTTTAGTTAATATAAATAAATAATCAAACCAAAAATTAACTAATAAAAACACACTAAAAATCGTAAAATATATTCTTATAAAATACCCCCACACTTGAACCATTGCTTGTCCCAAGCAATAAAGAATCAAACGCAACAATGATCAAAATGTTGAATAAACAATATGTAGCATTTCACTTCATTTCCTCAAACAAAGTAAATACCATTATGCCAATATTCATTAGTTCAAGTACTCATAATATCAATAAAGGAGAGCCCAATTATACCGCATTATAAATTCAAATCAATTTTTCAATCCTTTACCCATCTACAAGTAAGTAATCATATGGTCCAATAATATGCTTCCTAAACCCAAGATGATCATCTTTTATTTAACTTAAAGAGGGATTTATTAAATATTAATATAGCTTAAATATACTTAAGTTGTGAAAGTATCTTTTTAACGCGAGGATCGCATTTTAGATAAGATCACCGGTACTCAAACACTTCACAATACCAAGTTGCTTTGCATACTTAATTCAATGTACCGTTTTAAACGGCGAGGTCGACATTATTTAGATGAGACTCCGGTTACTAAGTACGAGAATCAATTGGAGTAAGAATAAATCTTATTTTTTCTTTTTTCTTTTTTTTTTGTTTCTTTTTACAAGAAAGATAATAATAATTCCTCAAAAATAATCATGAGAAGAGTATTGCACTATTGACCATATTATCACTTAACTTATAAAATCCAATAAAGAAGAAAAATTTCATCAATATGCAAAAAATATACGGCATAATTTTTCTCCACTTTAAAAGATATACTTTCCCTACAAATGCAAAAATTATAATCACATAATAGTCATTTCCAAGTTAAATGAGAAAAGAAGTTCTTAAACCACATATATTTATCTCAAATGTAGAAGGATTTTGAACTACTAATGGTATGGAACTTTGTTACCTCTTGGATAAAATAAAAAAAAAATTTAAAAATTGTTGAGGCAAGTTTGCAATTTTGGACAAGATTTTGGAAAAATTTTGAATTTTAACACAAGTCCAATATTTGCAACTAATAAGTCAATCACATACAATATATATAATCTCAATTCTCCCCCCACACTTAGCATGCACATTGTCCTCAATGTGTAAAAAGGAAAATCAAGATAAAGAAAAGTAATACTCCCCTATTGTTGTGATTGAATATGAAGCTTCAAGGTATGTTGTTCGCCGGTCTTCATCACTTCATGAGTTCCATTGGATAACCATTAGTGATATAAACCTAAGAATGGAAAATGAGAAACCAAAGTGATAACAAAGGCTTAAGACATCAAAACGGCTATCCGTAACTTCAAGCCCTTGTTTTGGTGATGTACCTATAAAAAATACACAATAAGCAACTCAAGGTACAAGAAAATATATGAGGAAAAGAAGAAAAAGAGAACCAAGGAACCTGCATTTTTTTCTTTCAAAAAAAAAAAATGCTCAGAAAACGTGAGTAGAAACGCGCCTTTAACTCGCGGTTTTGAAGGCGCGTTTCTTCCCAAAAGTTGCAGTACTGAAAACGCGGTTCTGTGAGAAAACGCGACTTCAAGTCGCGTTTTTAATGGCGCGTTTTGATTTTTGATCCAGGCAACAAAACGCGACTTAAAGTCGCGTTTTAATGGCGCGTTTTCTGTTCTGCAGGTGCAGAATTGAAAACGCGATTCTGTGAACACGCGACTCAGAGGCGCGTTTTCTTGAGAAACGCATTTTCTGCTGCGAATTTTAGCAGAAATTCAACTTTTGAATAATTACAAATGATACCCCAATTTCTCAAAATGCATCATAGATCATTTGTTTGCTAAAATACTCAATGCATGCACATATAAAATGATCAAAATATGCATTTTAACCCCTTCTAACAAATCAAAAACAACAATTACTCAAATCGAGGGGTTGAGTTCCTTGATCAAATTTCGCCTTTTTCACCTTATTTGGTCACTTTTGCTTCCATTTCCAATACCTACAAATGAAAAATAACAAAATAACTCAAACACATACTTTAAACATAAAATCACTCCAAAGTAACACAAACTTAAACAAACATTGGGTTGCCTCCCAATAAGCGCTTCTTTAAAGTCAATAGCTTGACTATTTCATCTCATTTTTTCAAGGAGGCTTTGTTAGCGAATAATCCACCATTTTTTGTCGTGGTGGATCATTAAATGGTGACTTTATAGCAAAAGTCACATGATCTAATGATAGGAGAAATGGAATTGACTTACCTATCCCAAGTGTTTCATAAATATTACCTTGAATATGCACCACTTGAGAACTTACCAACGGGAATGCCATGAGAGTATCTTGGGCAGCAATACCCTTAGAACCTATACTTTCAATGCACTCCTCAAGAGGGGTGAAAAATGAGTCATTAAAACTCACCTCTTGAGGCTCAAAGTTAGTTCCAAAGATATTATCTTGTGAAATGGACATTTGCTCATTGAAACACAATTGAGATTCATCATTTTCATCAACATGCAATCCATTTTCACATACAACATTCCTACATTCATGCTAGGATCATTTTGCAATTTATTAGAAGAAATAACCTCACACAATGCATTCAATTGCTCAATTATTCTGCCAAAGTGAGAAGTTAATTCATCTATTCTTTTCTCAATCCTATCAAAACGGTCGGAAGTCACATTAGCTAATTTTTCTATAACTAACTCCCAAGATGGTTTTGCTTTATATTGGACATTTTCAGATTGGTAATCATAAAAATATGGATAATCACTATATGCACATTGATTTTCCCAACCATAAGAAAGAGAATTGCTCCAATTAGCACTGTATTGATCAAAATAAGGATTGTAATGCTCTAATTCATCATAGTAATCCACATTTTGTGCTTGCATACATGTATTAGTTGCATGATAACCTCCACACAAGTCACAAATCACATGATAAGAATTAAAAGTATTAACATTCCTCCCTTGCTCAATTTCATGTATAATTGTGTCCATTTGAACTTGTAACATAATTACATCAAATTTTGCCTTTAAGCACTTCAAACCATCTTCAAAAGACATACCCTCAGTAATTTCTTGGTTACCTCTGTTGAAGGAGCTTTGCACTAGGCAACCATCCATTGCCAATCTTTCATTTCTCAAGCATTGTCCTCCAAATTGATCTATCCTCCTCATCACCTAAAATTGCTTTTAAACAACTTAAGAGCAAAATTAGTAAGAAGAATAGGTGATAAAATGCATACACACAGAAAATACTAAAATAACAGAAAATAACATTCACACAACAACTAATAAAATGTCTAAACTAATAAAGTTGCTCTTCACACCGATATTGCCAAATCTTCCCCGGCAACGGCGCCAAAAACTTGACGGGTATTTTACATACGTACAAGTTAAAAAACCGAATTACACCCGTTCACTGCAAGTATACAGATCAACTAGTAGTTTAGGGTATATATCGGGTCGATCCCACAGGGAAGAGTGAACAATTACCGGTATTACTAAAGTTTCTTTATTATTTAGACTATCAATTAATGATAAGAAATTTAACCTACTGCACTTATACAAGAAATTAACAAATAAAAGCTCCTTAGGTTGTGGTATCCCTAACTACTTATGCAAGTGTTATATTTGGATCATTGAATACTACATCTAGGCTAATTATGGTGTAATTTTCTTATGCATTTGAATCCTACTTTCGTAGTGAATCAATTATACTTATAACTAATCCATACCTATTCTCATGGTTATGAAATTAGCTACAAGTTCATTTCTTCAGTGAAATTACATGAAATGAATCACTAAAAACCACATAGGTGCACATCTACTTTCGTGAGTGTACTCCCTATGTTTAGCACTTCTTGAACTAATGTTAAATCTCAATTTTCATTGCAGAAATAACACCTTAGATAATCAGAATTAATGGTACCAGATTAATCATGATTTAAAGAGCCAAAGTGCTAAATAACTTGCTCAAATCATAGCAGTTAAATAGCCAAATAATAAGCACTAACAATCATAGAAAGTTCAACCAAACCCAAGGTATAAACTTTAAAGACACATAAATAACATAAAATCCAGAAATTGCATATTAACTAAATTTGGAATCAAGTACAAAAGATAAAGAATTGGAGAAGAGATAACCCTTGTCACATGAGCTTCAACTCCTCCTTCTTCATCTCAATCTTCATCCTAATCTAGCAATATACAAGAGTGGATGAACTAACTAGCTAAACTATACTACACTAATTTAATACTAAGAGAATGGAAAAACTACATTTCTGCACTTCCAAGCTTCTCCCGTATGATTCCCAATCTCCTCAGATCTCCCAAATGTCTCTGCATATAAGCTGATGAAAAGCTCCTCTCTAGTCCAAATTTGCTGCTCTAAGGATTCTCAAATCTGAAATTGTTAAGATAGTCAATAACAAATGTTTTTGACTTGAAAATAAGCCATCTTTATTGCCCTCTTGTCTTCTGAGACATGTGCACCGAATTCTCTTGCAGATTGTAGTTGGAAAGTAGTTTGAACATAAGAGAATTGACTGAGCAAATTGCAGAATTGCGGCCAGAAAACGCGCCTACACAAAACGCGGTTACAAGTCACGTTTTGTGTACTCGCGTATTCACTTTGTCCTTACTTCAACTGCGATTTTCTCTATCATAAAGGCTGAACTGGCTTTTGTGCAAAACACCAAAGTTGTAACCCTTTGAGTTAGCTTTCCAATGCTCTAAAAATTGTCCAGATCGGAGCTTTGTAACCCGAGATATGACCAAAATACTAAAGACTGGTCAGAACTCTGTTTTCCACTTTGGACAGCTGAGTTGAATTTCGGTATTTCACCTTTTGGACTATGAAAACGGCTGAATTGGACTTTGATGTCTTCATACCAAATGTAGATCTCTTTCTTAGCTTTAAATTGGTGTAACGATCACCTCAATCCGATCAGTGTAGCTCCAGATATAGTCAAAATACCAAAACGTGTCAGAGTTGTCAAACCTGACTTTTCCTTGATTCTTTTTGTTCTCAAATTGCATTTCTCCTTTTACACTTCATATTTTATTTTCCCCACTTTAATCCATCTTCAATCATCCAAATATCTTCTCAATGCACTTCATTTGATGATTGAATCATTAAACCTACAAAATATGAAGTTTTTACCATAAAAATCCATAAAATGCAATGTTTAGCCACTTTAACATAAAATGTAGATTTTTACCAAAACCTTAGTTATTTTAGTTATAAAACTAAATAATCAAACCAAAATTAACTAATAAAACACACTAAAAAATACGTAAAATATATTCTTATCAAATACCCCCACACTTGAACCATTGCTTGTCCTCAAGCAATAAGAAATACAAACCAACAATGATCAAAATTTGAAAATAAACATATGTAGCATTTCAACTTCATTTCCTCAAAACAAAGTAAATAACCATTATGCAATTATTCAATTAAGTTCAAGTACTCATAATATCAAGTAAAGGAGAGCCAATTATACCGTCATTATAACAAATTCAAATCAATTTTTCATCCTTACCCAATCTTACAAGTAAGTAACTCATATGGTCAATAATATGCTTCCTAAACCCATGATCATCTTCTTATTTAACTTAAAGAGGGATTTATTTATATAATATAGCTAAATATTACTTAAGTTGTGAAAGTATCTTTTTACGCGAGGATCGACATTTTTAGATGAAGATCACCGGTTACTCAACACTTCACATACTCAAGTTGCTTTGCATACTCTTAATTCAAGTACCGTTTTACGCGAAAGTCGACATTTTTAGATGACGACTCCCGGTTACTAAGTACGAGAATCATTGGAGTAGAATAAATCTTATTTTTTTCTTTTTTTCTTTTTTTTGTTTCTTTTTACAGCAAAGATAATAATAAATTCCTCAAAAGAATAATCATGAGAAGAGTATTGCACTTATTGACCATATTTATCACTTAACTTATAAAATCCAATAAAGAGAAGAAATTTCATCAAATATGCAAAAAAAATATAGGCATAATTTTCTCCACTTTAAAAGATATACTTTCCTACAAATGCAAAAATTATAATCACATAATAGTCATTTCCAAGTTAAATGAGAAAAGAAGTGCTTAAACCACATATATTTATCTCAAATGTAGAAGGATTTTGAACTACTAATGGTATGGAACTTTGTTACCTCTTGGATAAAATAAAAAAAAATTTAAAAATTGTTGAGGCAAGTTTGCAATTTTGGACAAGATTTTGGAAAAATTTTGAATTTTAACACAAGTCCAATATTTGCAACTAATAAGTCAATCACATACAATATATATAATCTCAATTCTCCCCCCACACTTAGCATGCACATTGTCCTCAATGTGTAAAAAGAAAAATCAAGATAAAGAAAAGTAATACTCCCCTATTGTTGTGATTGAATATGAAGCTTCAAGGTATGTTGTTCGCCGGTCTTCATCACTTCATGAGTTCCATTGGATAACCATTAGTGATATAAACCTAAGAATGGAAAATGAGAAACCAAAGTGATAACAAAGGCTTAAGACATCAAAACGGCTATCCGTAACTTCAAGCCCTTGTTTTGGTGATGTACCTATAAAAAATACACAATAAGCAACTCAAGGTACAAGAAAATATATGAGGAAAAGAAGAAAAAGAGAACCAAGGAACCTGCATTTTTTTCTTTCAAAAAAAAAAAATGCTCAGAAAACGTGAGTAGAAACGCGCCTTTAACTCGCGGTTTTGAAGGCGCGTTTCTTCCCAAAAGTTGCAGTACTGAAAACGCGGTTCTGTGAGAAAACGCGACTTCAAGTCGCGTTTTTAATGACGCGTTTTCATTTTTGATCCAGGCAACAAAACGCTACTTAAAGTCGCGTTTTAATGGCGCGTTTTCTGTTCTGCAGGTGCAGAATTGAAAACGCGATTCTGTGAACACGCGACTCAGAGGCGCGTTTTCTTGAGAAACGCATTTTCTGCTGCGAATTTTAGCAGAAATTCAACTTTTGAATAATTACAAATGATACCCCAATTTCTCAAAATGCATCATAGATCATTTGTTTGCTAAAATACTCAATGCATGCACATATAAAATGATCAAAATATGCATTTTAACCCCTTCTAACAAATCAAAAACAACAATTACTCAAATCGAGGGGTTGAGTTCCTTGATCAAATTTCGCCTTTTTCACCTTATTTGGTCACTTTTGCTTCCATTTCCAATACCTACAAATGAAAAATAACAAAATAACTCAAACACATACTTTAAACATAAAATCACTCCAAAGTAACACAAACTTAAACAAACATTGGGTTGCCTCCCAATAAGCGCTTCTTTAAAGTCAATAGCTTGACTATTTCATCTCATTTTTTCAAGGAGGCTTTGTTAGCGAATAATCCACCATTTTTTGTCGTGGTGGATCATTAAATGGTGACTTTATAGCAAAAGTCACATGATCTAATGATAGGAGAAATGGAATTGACTTACCTATCCCAAGTGTTTCATAAATATTACCTTGAATATGCACCACTTGAGAACTTACCAACGGGAATGCCATGAGAGTATCTTGGGCAGCAATACCCTTAGAACCTATACTTTCAATGCACTCCTCAAGAGGGGTGAAAAATGAGTCATTAAAACTCATCTCTTGAGGCTCAAAGTTAGTTCCAAAGATATTATCTTGTGAAATGGACATTTGCTCATTGAAACACAATTGAGATTCATCATTTTCATCAACATGCAATCCATTTTCACATACAACATTCCTACCATTCATGCTAGGATCATTTTGCAATTTATTAGAAGAAATAACCTCACACAATGCATTCAATTGCTCAATTATTCTGCCAAAGTGAGAAGTTAATTTATCTATTCTTTTCTCAATCCTATCAAAACGGTCGGAAGTCACATTAGCTAATTTTTCTGTAAGAGCCCGGTGCAACCCAATGAGTACAAACAAATTCACAATGATGCACAAAGATATATCAAATTTAAGCACAATAAAGAAAACTTAATTAAAGAGAAAAGATAAGAAATGCAAACCAAATATCAAACCAATAGCCTCTTCAATTGATGGCGATGCTAACCAAGATGTACAAGTGAATGCTCACTCCTTCCTCACCCCAAATACTCTTTGGTTGAGCCAAGGAGTTTTACAACTATTCTAGTTAACCCTCAACAACCTACACTTGAAAGATCACTCACCCAATTAAGAACTATTTTATACAAATGAGGCAACCTTCACCAAGGTTTTACCACTCCAAGTGATTGGTTCACCTTCACCAAGGTTTTACTACTCCAAGAGAGTAACCTTCACTTGAGCAACCTCACAACCCAACTTCCCCAACCCCTTATACAACCAACAAAGAATCTTTCTACTCAAAAATCTCACTTGTAAGCTTGTATTTTGTGTTGGCAAAAGTCTCTTGTCTTCTTGTGCTTTGGGGTATTTATAGAAGGTGAGAAATGGCTTCAAAAGGCTCTCTAACGGTCAAATATTAAATGCTGTCAAAACTAGCCGTTGGCCTGTCGGACGTCCGAACCACCTGTCGAACGTCCGAACCCTGCGTCCAAACCACCTGTCGGACGTCCGAACCCTGCGTCCGAACGTTGACAGAGAGTCATCAAATCTTTGCGAAATTTCTCGGACGTCCGATGCGATCGATGTGCGTCCGAGGCGTGCGTCCGATGCTTCCGGACGTCCGGTGCTTCCTCACGAGCGTCCGACAGAGTTTCCTTCTTGATGTTCTTCATCCTTTCGGACGTCCGATAGCTTCCTTTCGGACGTCCCACATGAGTACCCTGTTTTTGCTTCTTCTAACAAATTGCTCACATAAAAACATTAGCCCAAATCTACATTTTGGTTTGTTAATCATCAAAACCAAGGATTGATCGACCAAGGTCAACAATCTCCCCCTTTTTGATGATGACAAACAAAATGAAGATTTTTTTATCAAATAAGTTCAAATAAAGCTCCCCCTTAGAAAGTGCCAACATACAAAGAAATTTCAATAAATCCTATACAAAGAAATTTCAATAAATCCTACTCCCCCTTTTGGCATCAATCAAAAACATACTCCCCCTTTATTTTTCAAAACAAAACCATATTGAATATCAAAAATTTCAATTGTACTTACAACCATATAGCACTTCTTGGATCAAATCTTCATGATGTACCTAAATATGAGAAATTTCATTTGGTACCCTTTCTTTATAGGGTCCTTGGGAGTTAATACAACATGATCTAGCAATCCACATGGATTTCATACCTTTTCTCATATTTTTCTTTACATAGCAATCATTTTGCATATGTCCAAATTTGCAACAAAAGTGACACATGATAGAAGTATTTTGCACATAGGTGGATTTAATGCAACTAATTTTCTTACTTCTTATCATAGCAAACTTATTTGTGCCTTGAAAAGATTTGCTTTTTTTTGTTTGAGAAAACTTTTATTTTTCATTTTGGAGAAATTCGTTCAAGTCATTAATTCTTTTCTTTAACAAATTCTGTTCCTCCAACATTTTTTCATAAAACTTTGTTTTTTCTTCCAACTTCCTTTTCAAAACATTTTTTTGATTTTTTAAATCATCATTTTCCATTCTCAAACATTTGTTTTCTTGAAAAAGTTTGGAGTTTTCTTCCAACAAATCATTTATTTTTGTTTTCAAATCTTTATTTTTAGCATAAGATTT
>NW_020862795.1:0-10478 GCF_003713205.1 Coffea eugenioides | reverse complement strand
GACGTCTGATAATCATTGCGCAACTTCTGACGCATGAAGAACTTCATCACCGGACATTCGAAGGAAATAAGACATTCCCCCTAACTCACCGACTTCGATCGGACTCAAGTATCGGACGTCCGATAGAATCCTTTAAACTCTTTATCTGCTATCGGACGGAAGTACCAGACGTCCGATAGGATCCTTCATATTCGACGAAAGCTGTCGGATGCTCACAAGGACAATACCGGACGTCCGATAGAATTGAAGAAAATTTCTCAAACTCACTATCTGCTGTCGGACTTAAAAAATAGGAGTACCGGACGTCCGACACTCCCAACGGCTAGTTGACTCTTCAGCTACTTTCTATCTGTTGGAAGTATTAATGAAACACTTTCTTGGTTTCCTATAAATAGAGAATGGTCAGAAACTCCAAATAACTTTTGCACATTGAAGATACAAAAGATCTAGAGTAGTTTTAGTGAGAAAACACTCTCTAAAGAAAATTTGTAGTCTTGGTGGTGTGAAGTTCATTGTAAGCTTTTCATTTGTGAGTGAATACTTCAATAGTGTAGCTCTGTGAGGGTTGTCCTGAGGGATAGTAAAACTTCCTTGCTTGACCGAGTGGAGCTTGGGGTAAGGAGGAAGTGAACCTTCCTTTGTACACAAGATTGGTTGTACTTCATCAACTTGAAGAAGCTTGTTCTATAAATTGATCTACAAGTTCAAGAGGAGTTTGGTAGTCAATTGGTTTGCAATTCTTCCCTTCTTATTTACTTATTGTTATACTGTGATCTTTTAATTGCTTATTTCTTCTACTCCCAAGCAATCGTGCTTTCTTACTAATTGCTACATTGTGTGGTCACTTAGAAAAGAGGGTAAATTTCATTTTGAGCAAAAAGTGCCCATAGCTTGATTAGCTTTTTAATCAACCTAATTCATCCCCTCTTAGGTTGTTTTCGATCCTTACAATTGGTATCAGAGCTTGGTCTCCTTGAGATTAAATTCAATCCGCTTAGGAGTAAAAATGACAACCAATAATGCCATTTTTTTGAAGGACATTCTGTCATTAGACCACCTATGTTTAATGGGTCAAATTATGTGAGTTGGAATGAAAGAATGATTATCTTTTTGCAATCAATTGATATTGAATTGTGGTTTATTATTAGTGAAGGTCCATATGATGCCTCTCTTATAGATGAAAATACTCATAGATCTAGACCAAAAATATGAAGTGAACTGACTACTGTGGATAGAGCTTATCTCACCTTAAATGCAAAAGTCATGAATGTGTTATATTGTGCTTTAGACTCAAATGAATCTATTAGAGTCAAGGGTTGTAAGTCCGCTAAAGAAATCTGGAACAAACTTAGAGAAATCCATGAAGGAAGTGAGAAAGTGAGAGAACAAAAGAAGTCTATTCTGGTTACCAAGTATGAATCGTTCAAGATGGAACCTCATGAAAACATTGATGAGATGTACTGTAGATTCAACGACCTTATTAAGGACTTAGAGGTGCTGGAAAAGGAATACTCTCTAGGTGAGAAAAATAGAAAAATTCTGAATGCTTTATCCAAGGATTGGGAGAGTAAAGTTACTGCCATTGAAGAAGCTAGAGATCTAAATTTCTTGCCCATTGAATCTCTTATTAATTCTCTAACATCTTATGAGCTGAAACTTAAGTCCAAAGTGCAAGAGGAAGAGGATGCGAAAGTAAGAAGGAGCATTGCTCTAAAGATATCTCATGATGTAAATGATTCTGCCTCTCTAGATGGAGAAGATGTGGAAGTTGATGATAGTGATCTAGCTCTCATCACAAGAAGTTTCAAGAGGATTCTCAACGAAAGGAGATTTAGAAAAGGAGGATCTAGCAATTCAGATTCTAATCAATTCAACAATGCAAGAAACAAAGAAAAGTATGAGATCAACAAAAAGCAAGGTGACAAATGCTATGATGCGGCCAACTTGGACACTACATGAGTGAGTGTCCAATGAAGAAGAGGAAAGTTGAAAGAAAACCAAGATTCAACAACTTTCAATTCATATAGAATGAGTGCAACTCCGATGGTGAAATTAAAGAGGAAGAAGAATCTGCTCAATTGGCTTTCATGGCATTGGAGATAATGAGGTAACATTTTCTAACTCTCAATTTGAAAGTAATGATGAAAGTGATGATGATCTTAAATCTTTCATTATAAAATTGCATGATAGTTTGAAAGAATCTTATACTAGAAACAAGGAATTAAAACATAAAATTGGCTTTCTTCTTCAGGACAATGCACGTCTTTTTCAAGAAAATAAAATACTAAAAACTAAAAGTGATTTCTTAAAAAAGAGTTAGACTGTTTTACACTTTGAGCTTGATAGAAAAACAAGATTTTGTGAAATGTTAAAAAAGGAACAAGGTGATTTGAAAAGAAGAATGGATAATTTAAATGAGTTGCTCCAACATAAAAAATAAGACTGTTTTCAAGGTAATAAATCAAAGACTTATCTTGGCACTCATGAGAAGAAGTTAAATTCCGGTGTAAATAATTTTGCTGTTTATAAGAGAAGACAAGTGAGATTTGTTAAACGTGTTTATGCAAATAACTCTTTGGTTATGTGTAATTTTTGTTGTCAAAAAGGTCAAATGAAAAGTGATTGTTATGTGAGAAAGAACATGGGAAGAGGCATGAAATGCATGTGGATAGTTAGACATGATGCTAACTCTAACAAGTCGGAGATATTGATAAGATTGGTGAGATTCTTGTTCATAATGCCTTTTGTAATTCTCTTTTGATGTTTCTGATGCTTTGAACTGAGTTTTCCTTGATGTTTTTGAATATTACTGAATTTGTATGATGTCAACAAGGGAGAGAAAAGAACAATTCTGATCTACTGATGATTTGGTTTGTTAAACTCTCTGTGATATGTTGGTACTCTCCGTTGGTGATTGCTGAATTCTGGTATCATTTCTCTGTTTTTGTTTGGAATATTGGATTCTCTGTTATTGTTGCTGGATTACGGTATGAGATTTTTACTCTCATCTTATGATGATAAAAAGGGGGAGAAATGGATGCTATATGTAAGGGGGAGTTATTCTGAAATTATAATTTGGATGCAATGAGTGAGGGGGAGGTTATACTCATATGCTCAATCTTCTTCTTTCTTCCATCCATTGTTTTGTCATCATCAAAAAGGGAGAGAATGTTGACCTTACTCCCTAACTTTTGATGTTTACAAAACAAATGGATAATATTAATATCCATTCAAGAAATATTTTCAATTATGTAGCAATTTGATTCTAAGAACAAGTGCAATTGAGAGAAGACAAAGGTTGCTGAAAGCTGTCGGATGCTTGGATCGGACGTCTGATAATCATTGCGCAACTTCTGACGCATGAAGAACTTCATCACCGGACATTCGAAGGAAATAAGACATTCCCCCTAACTCACCGACTTCGATCGGACTCAAGTTATCGACGTGCCGATGTAACTCCTTTTTTAACACTCTTTATCTGCTATCGGACGGAAGTACCAGACGTCCGATAGGATCCTTCATATTCGACGAAAGCTGTCGGATGCTCACAAGGACAATACCGGACGTCCGATAGAATTGAAGAAAATTTCTCAAACTCACTATCTGCTGTCGGACTTAAAAAATAGGAGTACCGGACGTCCGACACTCCCAACGGCTAGTTGACTCTTCAGCTACTTTCTATCTGTTGGAAGTATTAATGAAACACTTTCTTGGTTTCCTATAAATAGAGAATGGTCAGAAACTCCAAATAACTTTTGCACATTGAAGATACAAAAGATCTAGAGTAGTTTTAGTGAGAAAACACTCTCTAAAGAAAATTTGTAGTCTTGGTGGTGTGAAGTTCATTGTAAGCTTTTCATTTGTGAGTGAATACTTCAATAGTGTAGCTCTGTGAGGGTTGTCCTGAGGGATAGTAAAACTTCCTTGCTTGACCGAGTGGAGCTTGGGGTAAGGAGGAAGTGAACCTTCCTTTGTACACAAGATTGGTTGTACTTCATCAACTTGAAGAAGCTTGTTCTATAAATTGATCTACAAGTTCAAGAGGAGTTTGGTAGTCAATTGGTTTGCAATTCTTCCCTTCTTATTTACTTATTGTTATACTGTGATCTTTTAATTGCTTATTTCTTCTACTCCCAAGCAATCGTGCTTTCTTACTAATTGCTACATTGTGTGGTCACTTAGAAAAGAGGGTAAATTTCATTTTGAGCAAAAAGTGCCCATAGCTTGATTAGCTTTTTAATCAACCTAATTCATCCCCTCTTAGGTTGTTTTCGATCCTTACAATTGGTATCAGAGCTTGGTCTCCTTGAGATTAAATTCAATCCGCTTAGGAGTAAAAATGACAACCAATAATGCCATTTTTTTGAAGGACATTCTGTCATTAGACCACCTATGTTTAATGGGTCAAATTATGTGAGTTGGAATGAAAGAATGATTATCTTTTTGCAATCAATTGATATTGAATTGTGGTTTATTATTAGTGAAGGTCCATATGATGCCTCTCTTATAGATGAAAATACTCATAGATCTAGACCAAAAATATGAAGTGAACTGACTACTGTGGATAGAGCTTATCTCACCTTAAATGCAAAAGTCATGAATGTGTTATATTGTGCTTTAGACTCAAATGAATCTATTAGAGTCAAGGGTTGTAAGTCCGCTAAAGAAATCTGGAACAAACTTAGAGAAATCCATGAAGGAAGTGAGAAAGTGAGAGAACAAAAGAAGTCTATTCTGGTTACCAAGTATGAATCGTTCAAGATGGAACCTCATGAAAACATTGATGAGATGTACTGTAGATTCAACGACCTTATTAAGGACTTAGAGGTGCTGGAAAAGGAATACTCTCTAGGTGAGAAAAATAGAAAAATTCTGAATGCTTTATCCAAGGATTGGGAGAGTAAAGTTACTGCCATTGAAGAAGCTAGAGATCTAAATTTCTTGCCCATTGAATCTCTTATTAATTCTCTAACATCTTATGAGCTGAAACTTAAGTCCAAAGTGCAAGAGGAAGAGGATGCGAAAGTAAGAAGGAGCATTGCTCTAAAGATATCTCATGATGTAAATGATTCTGCCTCTCTAGATGGAGAAGATGTGGAAGTTGATGATAGTGATCTAGCTCTCATCACAAGAAGTTTCAAGAGGATTCTCAACGAAAGGAGATTTAGAAAAGGAGGATCTAGCAATTCAGATTCTAATCAATTCAACAATGCAAGAAACAAAGAAAAGTATGAGATCAACAAAAAGCAAGGTGACAAATGCTATGATGCGGCCAACTTGGACACTACATGAGTGAGTGTCCAATGAAGAAGAGGAAAGTTGAAAGAAAACCAAGATTCAACAACTTTCAATTCATATAGAATGAGTGCAACTCCGATGGTGAAATTAAAGAGGAAGAAGAATCTGCTCAATTGGCTTTCATGGCATTGGAGATAATGAGGTAACATTTTCTAACTCTCAATTTGAAAGTAATGATGAAAGTGATGATGATCTTAAATCTTTCATTATAAAATTGCATGATAGTTTGAAAGAATCTTATACTAGAAACAAGGAATTAAAACATAAAATTGGCTTTCTTCTTCAGGACAATGCACGTCTTTTTCAAGAAAATAAAATACTAAAAACTAAAAGTGATTTCTTAAAAAAGAGTTAGACTGTTTTACACTTTGAGCTTGATAGAAAAACAAGATTTTGTGAAATGTTAAAAAAGGAACAAGGTGATTTGAAAAGAAGAATGGATAATTTAAATGAGTTGCTCCAACATAAAAAATAAGACTGTTTTCAAGGTAATAAATCAAAGACTTATCTTGGCACTCATGAGAAGAAGTTAAATTCCGGTGTAAATAATTTTGCTGTTTATAAGAGAAGACAAGTGAGATTTGTTAAACGTGTTTATGCAAATAACTCTTTGGTTATGTGTAATTTTTGTTGTCAAAAAGGTCAAATGAAAAGTGATTGTTATGTGAGAAAGAACATGGGAAGAGGCATGAAATGCATGTGGATAGTTAGACATGATGCTAACTCTAACAAGTCGGAGATATTGATAAGATTGGTGAGATTCTTGTTCATAATGCCTTTTGTAATTCTCTTTTGATGTTTCTGATGCTTTGAACTGAGTTTTCCTTGATGTTTTTGAATATTACTGAATTTGTATGATGTCAACAAGGGAGAGAAAAGAACAATTCTGATCTACTGATGATTTGGTTTGTTAAACTCTCTGTGATATGTTGGTACTCTCCGTTGGTGATTGCTGAATTCTGGTATCATTTCTCTGTTTTTGTTTGGAATATTGGATTCTCTGTTATTGTTGCTGGATTACGGTATGAGATTTTTACTCTCATCTTATGATGATAAAAAGGGGGAGAAATGGGTGCTATATGTAAGGGGGAGTTATTCTGAAATTATAATTTGGATGCAATGAGTGAGGGGGAGGTTATACTCATATGCTCAATCTTCTTCTTTCTTCCATCCATTGTTTTGTCATCATCAAAAAGGGAGAGAATGTTGACCTTACTCCCTAACTTTTGATGTTTACAAAACAAATGGATAATATTAATATCCATTCAAGAAATATTTTCAATTATGTAGCAATTTGATTCTAAGAACAAGTGCAATTGAGAGAAGACAAAGGTTGCTGAAAGCTGTCGGATGCTTGGATCGGACGTCTGATAATCATTGCGCAACTTCTGACGCATGAAGAACTTCATCACCGGACATTCGAAGGAAATAAGACATTCCCCCTAACTCACCGACTTCGATCGGACAAGTTAATCGGACGTTCATAGAATCCTTCTAAACTCCCATTTTATCTCTATCGGACGGAAAGTATCAACTCCGTAGGATCGCTTCAATATTCGAACTGGAAAGCTAATGTTATCGGGCATGCTCACACCAAGGACAGATACCGGACGTCCCGATTAGAATTGAAGAAAAATTTCTCAAACTCACTATCTCGCTGTCGGACTTAAAACAATAGGAGTAACCGGAACCCGACATCCCAACGGCTAGTGACACTCAGCAACTTTCTATTCTGTTGAAGTTATAATGGAAGACACTTCTTGGTTTCCTATAAATGAGGAGAATGGTCAGAAAACTCCAAATAACTTGCACATTGAAGATACAAACAAAATCTAGAGTAGCTTGGGAGAAACACACTCTCTAAAGAACAAATTTAGTGCTTTAGGTGGTGTGAAGATCATTGTAAAGCTTATTCATTTGTGAGTGAATACGTATCAAATTGTACTCTGTGAGGGATGTTCCTGAGGGATTAGAAAAACTCCTTGTACCGAGATGGAGCTTGGGTAAGGGGAACGTGACCTTCCTTGTACACAGATTGGTTGTACTTCATCACACTGAAGAAGCTGTCTTATAGAACTTGATCTATACAAGTTCTAAGAGGAGTATTGGTAGTCAATTGGTTTATGCAATGTCTGTCCCTTCTTATTTACTATTGTTACTACTGTGATCTTTTTAATTGCTTATTTCTTTCGACAACTCCCCAAAGGCTAATCGTAGCCTTTCTTAGCTAATGCCACACTTTTGTGTGGGCGCTCACCTTAGAAAGAAGGTAAAAATTCATTTGAGGCAAAAAGTGCCAATTTTAGCCTTGACTTAGCTTTTAATTCAACTAAGAATTTTTCATTCCTTAGGGTTTTTTCAGACCACTAGCCGTGCCTCTTCGATCGATGACGCTTCCTAATTGCCGGTGAAATTGACACTCCTTTCCGCGATCTATTACAATTGGTATCAGAGCTTGGTCTCCTTGAGATTAAATTCAATCCGCTTAGGAGTAAAAATGACAACCAATAATGCCATTTTTTTGAAGGACATTCTGTCATTAGACCACCTATGTTTAATGGGTCAAATTATGTGAGTTGGAATGAAAGAATGATTATCTTTTTGCAATCAATTGATATTGAATTGTGGTTTATTATTAGTGAAGGTCCATATGATGCCTCTCTTATAGATGAAAATACTCATAGATCTAGACCAAAAATATGAAGTGAACTGACTACTGTGGATAGAGCTTATCTCACCTTAAATGCAAAAGTCATGAATGTGTTATATTGTGCTTTAGACTCAAATGAATCTATTAGAGTCAAGGGTTGTAAGTCCGCTAAAGAAATCTGGAACAAACTTAGAGAAATCCATGAAGGAAGTGAGAAAGTGAGAGAACAAAAGAAGTCTATTCTGGTTACCAAGTATGAATCGTTCAAGATGGAACCTCATGAAAACATTGATGAGATGTACTGTAGATTCAACGACCTTATTAAGGACTTAGAGGTGCTGGAAAAGGAATACTCTCTAGGTGAGAAAAATAGAAAAATTCTGAATGCTTTATCCAAGGATTGGGAGAGTAAAGTTACTGCCATTGAAGAAGCTAGAGATCTAAATTTCTTGCCCATTGAATCTCTTATTAATTCTCTAACATCTTATGAGCTGAAACTTAAGTCCAAAGTGCAAGAGGAAGAGGATGCGAAAGTAAGAAGGAGCATTGCTCTAAAGATATCTCATGATGTAAATGATTCTGCCTCTCTAGATGGAGAAGATGTGGAAGTTGATGATAGTGATCTAGCTCTCATCACAAGAAGTTTCAAGAGGATTCTCAACGAAAGGAGATTTAGAAAAGGAGGATCTAGCAATTCAGATTCTAATCAATTCAACAATGCAAGAAACAAAGAAAAGTATGAGATCAACAAAAAGCAAGGTGACAAATGCTATGATGCGGCCAACTTGGACACTACATGAGTGAGTGTCCAATGAAGAAGAGGAAAGTTGAAAGAAAACCAAGATTCAACAACTTTCAATTCATATAGAATGAGTGCAACTCCGATGGTGAAATTAAAGAGGAAGAAGAATCTGCTCAATTGGCTTTCATGGCCATTGGAGATAATGAGGTAACATTTTCTAACTCTCAATTTGAAAGTAATGATGAAAGTGATGATGATCTTAAATCTTTCATTATAAAATTGCATGATAGTTTGAAAGAATCTTATACTAGAAACAAGGAATTAAAACATAAAATTGGCTTTCTTCTTCAGGACAATGCACGTCTTTTTCAAGAAAATAAAATACTAAAAACTAAAAGTGATTTCTTAAAAAAGAGTTAGACTGTTTTACACTTTGAGCTTGATAGAAAAACAAGATTTTGTGAAATGTTAAAAAAGGAACAAGGTGATTTGAAAAGAAGAATGGATAATTTAAATGAGTTGCTCCAACATAAAAAATAAGACTGTTTTCAAGGTAATAAATCAAAGACTTATCTTGGCACTCATGAGAAGAAGTTAAATTTCGGTGTAAATAATTTTGCTGTTTATAAGAGAAGACAAGTGAGATTTGTTAAACGTGTTTATGCAAATAACTCTTTGGTTATGTGTAATTTTTGTTGTCAAAAAGGTCAAATGAAAAGTGATTGTTATGTGAGAAAGAACATGGGAAGAGGCATGAAATGCATGTGGATAGTTAGACATGATGCTAACTCTAACAAGTCGGAGATATTGATAAGATTGGTGAGATTCTTGTTCATAATGCCTTTTGTAATTCTCTTTTGATGTTTCTGATGCTTTGAACTGAGTTTTCCTTGATGTTTTTGAATATTACTGAATTTGTATGATGTCAACAAGGGAGAGAAAAGAACAATTCTGATCTACTGATGATTTGGTTTGTTAAACTCTCTGTGATATGTTGGTACTCTCCGTTGGTGATTGCTGAATTCTGGTATCATTTCTCTGTTTTTGTTTGGAATATTGGATTCTCTGTTATTGTTGCTGGATTACGGTATGAGATTTTTACTCTCATCTTATGATGATAAAAAGGGGGAGAAATGGGTGCTATATGTAAGGGGGAGTTATTCTGAAATTATAATTTGGATGCAATGAGTGAGGGGGAGGTTATACTCATATGCTCAATCTTCTTCTTTCTTCCATCCATTGTTTTGTCATCATCAAAAAGGGAGAGAATGTTGACCTTACTCCCTAACTTTTGATGTTTACAAAACAAATGGATAATATTAATATCCATTCAAGAAATATTTTCAATTATGTAGCAATTTGATTCTAAGAACAAGTGCAATTGAGAGAAGACAAAGGTTGCTGAAAGCTGTCGGATGCTTGGATCGGACGTCTGATAATCATTGCGCAACTTCTGACGCATGAAGAACTTCATCACCGGACATTCGAAGGAAATAAGACATTCCCCCTAACTCACCGACTTCGATCGGACTCAAGTATCGGACGTCCGATAGAATCCTTTAAACTCTTTATCTGCTATCGGACGGAAGTACCAGACGTCCGATAGGATCCTTCATATTCGACGAAAGCTGTCGGATGCTCACAAGGACAATACCGGACGTCCGATAGAATTGAAGAAAATTTCTCAATCTCACTATCTGCTGTCGGACTTAAAAAATAGGAGTACCGGACGTCCGACACTCCCAACGGCTAGTTGACTCTTCAGCTACTTTCTATCTGTTGGAAGTA
>NW_020862794.1:0-20062 GCF_003713205.1 Coffea eugenioides | reverse complement strand
ACCCTTCGAAGCACTCCGAGTCATAGGGGGCATCACAATCCTACAAATATGTACAATGTACCACTAAAATGCTATTAGCAGACCAAGCGCATAAACTATTAACGAAATATCATGCAATTTCATGTTCGAAGCTAAAACTTCTACCGATATATCGAAGTTCATTCCAAATTATAATATGCTGGGAATCACATACACAGGACCAAAACAGCCTCACACAAAAAGCAAATCAATTTTCCCCTCTATACAGGTTATACATCTTCCATTGAAAACGCAGCTACAGCTTCAATGCATAAATTATACAAAATCACGGTAGGAGTAATTAAAATTTACCACGTGCCACCTAATACAATTGCAGAAAGCAGAATAGCATTGCCTCAAGTCCGATCACAAGGACACAAAATAAGATCAAACCCAACAGCAACTCCCAAATAAATGCATGCCAGTCACTCCACGAACAATTGATATTTCACAGTAATCGAATTGCAATACCTCAGGGAAAATAGCAAAGGTGCTTAATATTCCTAACCAAGTAAACAAATTCCTTATCCAAAATATAAACGTAGCAACAACACTCTACCTAAACACATATCTGGCAGAGAAAATGATCAATTTTAGCAGCAACAAGAGCACTAGATGACTCTATCAAATATCTAATCCACAAAATAGTATCAATATTAAAGTGCAATTAACAGGGTACATGTATACCATGAGTTTAGCAAAAAAAACTCGCCTTTCCTAACCGAACTAAATAAAGCAGCCAAGCAATATTATCGGCTAACAACATGACCTGTTTACCCTCTCCCTCTTATGAACAATTAATTGCCCCATACTGTGGACATATGCGGGGAAGAGCACAATAGCAAAAAAACGGTGAAACTGAAATTGTGAGTTGCGCAGTTGAGGTGGCGAACCAGAACTAACGAGAACTTTGAAAAATGGAATGCCGCACAATTACAAGCGAAGTACTAGAAGCATGAATGCCAGTCCAAACAAGGCAAAGCAACATCAGTGAAATTGATCCTCTGTCTGGACTATAAACTATCCCCGCCAATTTTTCAGAGCCGTTGATTAAACGACAACCACATAAACTAATTACTGTAGCCTTAATTCGTACGAATTAAGGCCCCAATGACCTAAACAGTACAAACTCACCTCGGCGGATCAACCGCTAAGCAGCGGCGATGAGACTCAGTGGCCGCGACTTCGAAATAAGGGAAAAAAGCTCTGCACCAAGCTTCTTCGTGTGTGTTAGTGGCCCTGCCGCCTCTCCCCAGCTATCTGTGCACTGTGATGTCAGCTACAAATCGTGGCTATTTTGCTGAAGATAAGCTGCAAATTGTGGAGGGACAGGCTAACTCAACACTTGCGGCGACGATTACAGCAAGGTTACGACCAGATCTGCTAGGGTAGAACCGGTGATTTGAACATTCAAGTCACTGCTCTACTGTTGAGCTGTTTAGAAGATGGAAAGTGTAGAGGTATCCACTTCTGCTCGATACAGTTTAGCAGAAGAAATAAAGAGGAGAAACAGGAAGGAGAAGCTTTTAGTCAAAAACTCATCTTAACAATTAATACTCCTAAACGGTACCGTATAACAGGCGCGGGACTGTAGCATTTAAAAAATAGTTGGTTGACCCAAAGGTGTATTTTGACTACAACCACAGTTTCTTCCAAAAACAATTGATCCAAACACAGCCCTTAATTCTTCACTCACTCCTCCATCACGCACACTTACTGGTTCAAGATATTTTGCCATCGTAACTCTTGACTTATTCTTGTTATGAAACTCAAAATCTTCTGGTATAATAAAGTCAATCTCACTAACAAGAATTAAAGAATAAGAGTCAGGAGAATGTTGGTTAAGGAATGGAGGAGATGTCATCGCATTTAGAGATTATTCACTGGATTCATTTACTTGAGCGATTTGATGTTGGGGGTCTCATTTCTTTCACTTCAATTCCCTTTTCAACTACATCTTTAAATCTTTCTTCTTGAGACTCTTGCAACTCCATGTCACTTTCTCAGGATCATTACATTCTCATCTTTCTTAAGATCGATGATGGTTTGTGAGGGCAATTCTTTATAAATTAGAAAAATCAATTAGCTCATTGTACATGCCAATTCACGCCTTCCAACTTCCATCCTTCTAATTATTCTTTGGGTCTCCTGTTGAAAATGATATATCATTTTTTCAAGAGACATATCTGATGTAAATGATGGTTCTTGATGCATTCTATCCTCCGTCTCTCTACTTCTTATTTTTGCCTCCTATTGAAATCGATATGTATTAGTAATTACTAATTTAATCATTTCTTCAAGAGACATACCTGATGTAGATAATGGTTCTTGACGCATTCCATCCTCCTCCCTCCGCTTCAAATTTTTGCCTCCTGTTCAAATCGATATGTATTAGCAGTTAGTATTTTTAGCATTTCTTTAAGAGACATATCTGATATGGATTATGGTTCTTGAGACTCTTGTTATTGAAAATCTATTGGCCCGGCCGCATAATTAAAAATTGAAATTATCCCACCATCCTTGATCATACCAGTTTGAATAAGAGTCATATCACGTTTGAGATCGGGGTGAAAAATCTCCAAAAATATCAATTGGGGCACTTAGGCCATCTTCAAATGCGGGACACCTATTAGTTGAATGATTTGAGGTACAACAAAATCTACAAGTTGTAACAACCAATCTTTCTCCAAAAGAGGTCAGTGTATCTAAATATTGATCTTTAGAAAATACACGAATCTCATTGCCCCTCCTAGAAATAAAATCCAGTCTATCATCAAAATATTGAATATTAGCAGCCATAAACTGGTAAAAAATAAGAGAAAAATAAAAAATAAAAACAAGATGAACTCAAAAAGAAACAAATTAATCAGGCACTAGTCCCCGACAACAGCTCCAAAAATTGACAGGTGTCAAGCCTGTACAATAATAAATATCTGCTCAAATAAAGTATAAATTTTGTATATAGTAGTAAGTAGGGTCGAATCCACAGGGACTGAAAAAATTCGTTTCTCCTCAAGTTCAAAATATGGGGGAATTTTTATAAAAATATGAATGACTAAACAAATCAAATAAAAAGACCTAACTAACAATTTACTAAAAATTAAACATTAATAAATAAACTGTGACGACTGAAAAATTCGCTCATATTTTCTTAAATTTTCCTTTTGTTTTGAATAAATTACTTTATAATATCTTTACTACTCATTTACTCCCTCAATAGTTGTGATAAATAATAGAATTAAGAGTTTTGCCCTTAGTTTTATAGTTAGAGAAAGTTATGGTTTTGGTGCATTTTGGTAGTGTGATCGATTGGTGAGATGTGTACATTAAATTTGGTGGATAAGAGTGAGTATTAGGTAAGAAGAAGTGTATTATTAGAAGTGCTAATAATAAGTTAGTGAATCATAAGTTAAAACGAAAATACAAGGGAGTTAAGGGAAATAGGTTTGAATCGACGTGCACCGTTTATATTGGTCGAAGGCACCGCTTGACTAATACTTTCTTATCCTAATCTTCTTATTTTTCTTTCATTTATCCTTCCCTAATAATTATCCTAGTGTGGCCGAAATTTTTGACCAAAGAAAGGGGATAGACTAAGACTTGATTAAGACTAAGCTATCATTTCTTCTCTTATTGACAATGACAAGCCACAAAATTTGACTAAAACTTGATTAAGACTAAGCTATCATTCCATCACCATTTTTCTTCCATTTCTTCCTTGTCTTGGCCGAATTTTGGAAGGAGAAAAAGAGAGATATTTTGGTCAATAAATGGACATTATTTCTTGCCTTCACAAGTGTCAATCAAATACCTCACTTTTGACCAAGACTTCTTTGGTCTTATCTTTGAATTTTGGACTAAAAATCCACTCATTATTTGCTCCTCTTGGCCGAACCTCCTCTCAGGAGAAGAAAGAGAGAAAACTTCATTTCCAATACAAAAACCTTGCTTGATCTTTGAGTTTTTATCTCAACCTTGCAAATCAATCCATAAAAGCTGATTTTGAAGTAGGAGGAGGAACTTTGGTGGAGAGTTTTTGGAGGAAGAAGCTTTTGGTGGAGTACTTGGGGAAGAAGGCTCTTGAGTTGTTTGTTATCTTGGGGTTTTGAGGTAAAATTTCTAGAAAACAACTCTTTTACTTGTCTCTTGCGATTCATTCAAGATAAGTTATGATTGAAGCTAAAAGAAGCACGGTTATGAAAGATTTTATGGTTTTGGCTAGGGTAGCTTGTAATTTCCAGCTTTAATGTTCAATTTCCAGCCATGAGATGAACTTGATAGTTTTAATATGAGATGGTTCAACTTTGATGTTAACTTTTAAGCTTTGGTATATGATTTTCCAACTTTGGTTGAAATTTCCAGCTTTAGGGTTTAAAAATCCAGCTTTGATGTAGTTTACTTGGAGCTTTTTATATGTCAAAGTTTGATAGTTTTGATGCACAAAATATGTATCACATAGGCCCTATAACATATTATCTTGATTGACTATGAATTTGCCATGGAATTAGAGTTGAATATTGAATGGTTGACTTGAAGAATTGAAGGACATATTGCTGGAAAATTTCCGCAAGAAGCCCTGCACAGCTTTGGGAAATTTACAATAACATTGTATAGGAAATTCAGAATTGAGTTTTGTTTATTGCATTTGAAACTAGACTCATAGCTCTTTTAACCATAAAAATTTTAGAATTTTCCTCAATTCCTACGAATATTTGTGATTTTCCAAAATTGACTGAATTTCCATTCCTGTTCTGTCTCTCTACTGGATAAAGCAGCCACTTGAGATTGAATTTTAACTGACTTGTGGACAGAATCTTGCAAAGGTGTCTTCTAAGAAATTGTAACCCTTTGAATATATTTTCCAACGGTATAAAGTTTATAAATTTTAGACTTACAAAGCTTGAGATATGATTTTTCAAATAGCATGGCGCAAAACTAGAAAAATTATGTTTTCCTAAAAATTGTCCTTACTTTCATTTCTAATTTTAAGTTGGAGTTGTTAAACCATTATTCCGGGTATACTCGGAGTATTACCATTTCTGTTTCTGTAGGTGAAGCGCCGGCCCGCGTAAGTGGTGTTTGGTGGACAGCAAATTTGGTGTAAAAGTGGGGTCTACGGACGCGTTGGTTCTTATATTACGTTGACGGCAGAGTTCAACCGCTGGATCAAGTACTTGCGCTGCGAAAATGCGCTCCTGAGAGCCACCTGTATCCTTCCTATTTGAGTTCTGGTTACCTGTCTTACTTTATTAGCGAGCATGTGTATCTGGTTTGTATAACATGAAAATACCTGATTTTTTCTGCTACATGTTGGTACCTCATTACGCGTAAGCTCACCCCCCTCCTCGTTATCTTTGTTTTCTACAGAACTCTTTGAATCATGATTTTGAGAAGCTAGTTGAGCTAGTTAGAAAATCTTTTGTTTTTTTGTATAGCTCCTCGAGAATGAGCAAACCCTAAATGTATTTTGTTTCACTGGTTCCATTTGAATTGTAAACCTAGTGACATGTATATATGAAAGCGTTTTCTCCATGTTTAAGCTTGGCGGTCTTCAATCGCTCATTTCTTTTGGGTTCTCTCGCGTAATATCGGATTTGTGTGATTCGACTCCGTAGTCCTGGCGAGAGCTGGGCAGGCGGTCTGCTGAACCCCTTTGGTTCGCCTTAGGGTGAGGTGGGGCTGTCACAGGTGGTATCAGAGCCTGCTTCGCGTGGTCTCTGCGCGGAGTGAGCCTGGACTAAGTAGTGGATAGGTATGAGGGATTAAGTGCTCGTTCGAGCCTAAGCTCTGAATTGTGAATGTTATAGGCTTTAAATTTTCTTGTGGTATTTGAGGACCATAGATAGGTATGTCGGGTAGAAATGTCGATTGTAGATGGTTTACTCTTGGGACTGGCCAGCTCGAGATGTGAACTATCTTATTTCGGATTCTTGTGCCCGAATACTCCAGAATTGAGGCGATGCAAGCTACTGGGTACTTGAGACTTGTATTTTGGGAACATGAACAGGTTTTATTTGGCTAAAATGAGACAGGAGGTCAAGGGACAACTAGGTTGGTTGATAAGTGACGTGAGAGACCGGACGGGGTTATTTGACTGCGACCGGGATGATATCGCCTTTACTTTTGATTTGTTCTTATACCGTTATGACATGACATTGGTTTGAGTATTCGTGCATATGATTATTTGTCTAATATGACATGTATTGGTGTATTGGAATGTCTACCATCTTGATACATGGTGTGTTATACGTGTATATGTCTTTGGTGTAATTGGTGTGCTAGAATTCGATTACTTTTGTCACTTTACTATATTTATTCGCTGAATTACCTTGGGGGGGGGAAAAAGAGGGAAATATATATATATATGTAAGGATGATGCAGTCATGGACGTGGTCGTGGCCGTGGCCGTGGAACTAAGCGAGGCCAAGAATCAAGAGAAGAAAAGGGAAACAATAGCTGGACAAGGACCGAGAGTGCCACTTGTACTTAGGAATGTATTATGACCCATTGTTTTGCCCGACAGGCTAGCATCCGAGTTCCAGCAACTCTGTAAGATGACACATTGGATTGATCCGTATCGGGAAATTGCGGTTCTCCGAGACGAAATAGAGGTTCAAAGGAGGCTGACCGCGTACTGGGAAGGGCGATGGAAGCAAGAGTATTCGGAGAAACTTGAGCTCTTACACCAAAACATGGAGTTAAAGAGGAAATACGAAGAGATTTCCAAGGAGACTGTAGCAATGGTACAAAGCAAGACTTCTATGGGGGTTCCAGAGGAAGCTCAAAAGATAGGAATTGTAAGGCCACAACTGAAGATCTTCCATGTAAAGAAAAAGGGTAAAGCTGGTAGATCACTTGCTAAGAAGGGCCGTGGAGCTGGTGGTGTGACAATTTGTGGTTATTGTTCAAAATCCAATCATATTGAAGTGGATTGTTGGAAAAAGGGAAGGAGATGTCTGCGCTGTGGAAGCGTCGAGCATCTGATTGTTAATTGCCCGGGGTTTATTGCACGAAAAGAAAGGAACCAGCAGCCAACCAAGACCGACCCTGGACCGTCAAGTGGAGAAGGGACTAAAATGAAGAACCTCGTTTCTACTGACTCTGAAGACGAAGAAGGTACAAGCCATTGGTTACTTTAAATTTGGAAGGTAAAATTTCGAGGACGAAATTTCCTTAAGGGGAAGAGAGTGTGAGAGCCCGTAATTTTTGTTTTTAAAGTACTAAGTTTTATTTTTCTTTTAATTGCACGTTTTTCCACATTTTATTGATTTGAAAAATTGTGAAAATAATTTTTATGAGTAAATAGAGTTTTTAGGTGATTTTTCTAGTATCGGATAGTTTTTGAAAAATTTAGAACGTATAACGGACGTGGGACCCGCTAATGCGAAAAGTTCGGAAAAATTCGGCCAGTTAGGTTAAGTTTTGGATACTGGGTTTAATTTACCGGGTGTTATGAGATATTTAGAGGTACCAAGTGCATAGGTGTGAGAAAGACCAAAACAAGTTAGGCACGAATTAATGAGAGGGACATGTGTCACCATATGATTAAATCTTGTTTTGACTTACTATTCAACCTTTTACCAATTACTAAATAAAACCAAAAATTGACCAAATATCTTCCATTTTTCTTCAAGCTTGGCCGAATTTCTCTCTAGGAAAGGAAGAAAGGAAACCTCTTCAACTTCTTGATTCTCTCTTGCTCAAATCCAAGAATTCAACCATCTAAACTTGTTTTCGTTCCATAGAAACACTTAAGGGAGTGATAGTGAGTTGTTTTGTGGAGTTATTTGAAAAGCTAAGAGGACCAATAACTCTCTCTCTCTTGTTTCTAAGGTAAGTTGTGAAGAACCACTTTCCTTCCTTGATTGATGCTTAAATCATGCTTAGTGGTAGTATGAGATGCCATTTTATGGATTATATTTTGAGTTGTGGTTGAATTGATGAACTTTTATATTTTTGGGGATTTTTCTGTTTTAATATAAGCATGATTGTGTGGCTATCTATGATGATTGGAAATGGTCTATAATGACTTAAAGAGGTGGGAAAAGTGATTAATTGCAACCAATTTCTGTTTTGGAAGAAAATTGAAAAACCTAGGGTTCTTAAGAGAGCATTCTGTCCGAATTTTTAGGTCCTAGATAGAGGCCGAATTGGCCTTAGCTCAAAACATGAAAGTTGTAGGGAATGACATTTTAGAGGTGCCTACAAAATTTCCGGTCAATCGGAGTAGTTTAGAATGAGAAAAATCGAAATTACTATTGCTGTTCTGGTTTTACCCGAAATTGAGAACTGTGCCTGTAATTGGTTGTTTTTCCTGGAATTGCTTCTGAATTGGTTGTTGAGGCCTTATGATGAAATTTAGCTCTGTTTCTTAACTTTCAGCTGGTTTTTGAATTTCTGGATTTGGACTTGTAGAGCCTGAGTTATGATGTTTCCGCTAGAATGCATTTTGGTGAATCTGTTTTACGTTGTTGATGTAGTATCTTGCATTTTTGACCTGTTTGTACTCAAAACTGGGTTGAGTGACCTTCTGTGATGTTGTAGCCCTGTATTTTAGCTTCGATATGGTGGGTCTTGCACCCTCATCCGATAAGCGTAGTGGAATTGGTGCCATTACCGCAAAATGAGGAGAAAAACTATTTTTTTCAGGGCCAAAGCTAGTTACATTTCCAAAATTTCTGGTTTCCTCTAATGCTTATATATGCTTATGGAACCCTATTGTGATCGTGTTGGCATCGGTTTATGACTTGTAATCGAGTCTTCTTGTGCTTATTGGAATGTGCTAGGGCTTGACTTTTATTTCCGGTCATTTTCCTAGCAAACTTTTGTACTTGGATAACCTTGAGCCTATTGAACGGCTGTGGTGATGAATGTATATTGAGTATGACTTTGGGAGTTGATTGAGGAAAATAATGAAGCCGTGATGGCTGGAAAAGTAAGAAATTTAGGGGAAGTGCTGTCAAATTTTTCTAGGCCAATTGGTTCCTTTAAGTTTGAATTGGCTTGTGATAGAAATGAAGGGCTTTTGGGTTGTTGAACCTAGGTCTTCATGTTACCTTTTTATTCCCAAAAATCATGTTTTGTACCCTTGCATTAGTAATTATTTGGCGAGGCATACGACTAGTAGTCGAGCCTCACATGTGTATTTTGTTTACTCGAATCTGGATGTGAAACCTTCAATTGGTTTACTTTGATTATTTTAGGGTTTCTTGGCGATTAAAGCCAATCCGAAGTGAAAAATTTTGAGGTATCTGTACTTGAACCGGTGAGTGCACCACTCCCCTCCATTGCTGTTTAACTTGATTTCCGCTCTGCAATCTGTTTAATTTGTTTGAGACGAGGGTGTACTTTATCACACTCATTTTCTTGTCTGTTCATATGCCAATTTTGGTGTCAATCTGAATCTGTATCTGTATCTGATATCTGTATCTGTATCTGTATATGTATCTGTGACCTATGAGCTCAAATCCTGTGGCTAAGTTATTCGAGTCGGGCCGGCAAGGGCCTGGACGGTTAGATAACGAACCACGGTAGTCTGTTTTGGGATCTTTGGGTATTGAGACCCTTGATTCCGGGTATACTCGAGTATTACCATTTCTGTTTCTGTAAGGTGAGCGGGCCCGGTAAGTGGGTGTTTGGTGGACGGAATTTGGTGTAAAGTGGGGTCTACGGACGCGTTGGTTCTAAATACGTTGACGGAGAGTCAATCGGCTTGGATCAAGTACTGCGCTGGAAAACTGGCTCCTGAGAGCCACATGTATCCTTCCTATTTGAGTTCTTGTGTTTACCTGTCTTACTTTATAGCGAGCATGTGTATCTGGTTTGTATAACATGAACTACCTGATTTTTCTGCTACATGTTTGGTACCTCATTCGGCGTAAGCTCACCCCCTCCTCGTTATCTTTGTTTTCCTTACAGGAACCTCTTTTGGAAATCATGATTTTGAGAAGCGAGTTGAGCTAGTTAGAAAATCTTTTGTTCTTTTGTATAGCTCCTCGAGAATGAGCAAACCCTAAATGTATTTCGTTTCACTGGTTCCATTTGAATTGTAAACCTAGTGACATGTATATATGAAAGCGTTTTCTCCATGTTTAAGCTTGGAAGTCTTCAATCGCTCATTTCTTTTGGGTTCTCTCGCGTAATATCGAATTTGCGTGATTCGACTCCGTAGTCCTGGCGAGAGCTGGGCAGGTGGTCCGCTGAACCCTTTGGTTCGCCTTAGGGTGAGGTGGGGCTGTCACAGTTGGTATCAGAGCCTGCTTCGCGTGGTCTCTGCGCGGAGTGAGCCTGGACTAAGTAGTGGATAGGTATGAGGGATTAAGTGCTCGTTCGAGCCTAAGCTCTGAATTGTGAATGTTATAGGCTTTAAATTTTCTTGTGGTATTTGAGGACCATAGATAGGTATGTCGGGTAGAAATGTCGATTGTAGATGATTTACTCTTGGGACTGTCCAGCTCGAGATGTGAACTATCTTATTTCGGGTTCTTGTGCCCGAATACTCCAGAATTGAGGCGATGCAAGCTACTGGGTACTTGAGACTTGTATTTTGGGAACATGAACAGGTTTTATTTGGCTAGAATGAGACAGGAGGTCAAGGGACAGCTAGGTTGGTTGATAAGTGACGTGAGAGACCGGACAGGGTTATTTGACTGCGACCGGGATGATATCGCCTTTACTTTTGATTTGTTCTTATACCGTTATGACATGACATTGGTTTGAGTATTCGTGCATATGATTATTTGTCTAATATGACATGTATTGGTGTATTGGAATGTCTACCATCTTGATACATGGTGTGTTATACGTGTATATGTCTTTGGTGTAATTGGTGTGCTAGCATTCGATTACTTTTGTCACTTTACTATATTTATTCGCTGAATTACCTTGGGGGGGGGGAAAAAGAGGGAAATATATATATATATGTAAGGATGATGCAGTCATGGACGTGGTCGTGGCCGTGGCCGTGGAACTAAGCGAGGCCAAGAATCAAGAGAAGAAAAGGGAAACAATAGCTGGACAAGGACCGAGAGTGCCACTTGTACTTAGGAATGTATTATGACCCATTGTTTTGCCCGACAGGCTAGCATCCGAGTTCCAGCAACTCTGTAAGATGACACATTGGATTGATCCGTATCGGGAAATTACGGTTCTCCGAGACGAAATAGAGGTTCAAAGGAGGCTGACCGCGTACTGGGAAGGGCGATGGAAGCAAGAGTATTCGGAGAAACTTGAGCTCTTACACCAAAACATGGAGTTAAAGAGGAAATACGAAGAGATTTCCAAGGAGACTGTAGCAATGGCACAAAGCAAGACTTCTATGGGGGTTCCAGAGGAAGCTCAAAAGATAGGAATTGTAAGGCCACAACTGAAGATCTTCCATGTAAAGAAAAGGGTAAAGCTGGTAGATCACTTGCTAAGAAGGGCCGTGGAGCTGGTGGTGTGACAATTTGTGGTTATTGTTCAAAATCCAATCATATTGAAGTGGATTGTTGGAAAAAGGGAAGGAGATGTCTGCGCTGTGGAAGCGTCGAGCATCTGATTGTTAATTGCCCGGGGTTTATTGCACGAAAAGAAAGGAACCAGCAGCCAACCAAGACCGACCCTGGACCGTCAAGTGGAGAAGGGACTAAAATGAAGAACCTCGTTTCTACTGACTCTGAAGACGAAGAAGGTACAAGCCATTGGTTACTTTAAATTTGGAAGGTAAAATTTCGAGGACGAAATTTCCTTAAGGGGAAGAGAGTGTGAGAGCCCGTAATTTTTGTTTTTAAAGTACTAAGTTTTATTTTTCTTTTAATTGCACGTTTTTCCACATTTTATTGATTTGAAAAATTGTGAAAATAATTTTTATGAGTAAATAGAGTTTTTAGGTGATTTTTCTAGTATCGGATAGTTTTTGAAAAATTTAGAACGTATAACGGACGTGGGACCCGCTAATGCGAAAAGTTCGGAAAAATTCGGCCAGTTAGTTTAAGTTTTGGATACTGGGTTTAATTTACTGAGTGTTATGAGATATTTAGAGGTACCAAGTGCATAGGTGTGAGAAAGACAAAAAACAAGTTAGGCATGAATTAATGAGAGGGACATGTGTCACCATATGATTAAGTCTTGTTTTGACTTACTATTCAACCTTTTACCAATTACTAAATAAAACCAAAAATTGACCAAATATCTTCCATTTTTCTTCAAGCTTGGCCGAATTTCTCTCTAGGAAAGGAAGAAAGAAAACCTCTTCAACTTCTTGATTCTCTCTTGCTCAAATCCAAGAATTCAACCATCTAAACTTGTTTTTGTTCCATAGAAACACTTAAGGGAGTGATAGTGAGTTGTTTTGTGGAGTTATTTGAAAAGCTAAGAGGACCAATAACTCTCTCTCTCTTGTTTCTAAGGTAAGTTGTGAAGAACCACTTTCCTTCCTTGATTGATGCTTAAATCATGCTTAGTGGTAGTATGAGATGCCATTTTATGGATTATATTTTGAGTTGTGGTTTAATTGATGAACTTTTATATTTTTTGGGGATTTTTCTGTTTTAATATAAGCATGATTGTGTGGCTATCTATGATGATTGGAAATGGTCTATAATGACTTAAAGAGGTGGGAAAAGTGATTAATTGCAACCAATTTCTGTTTTGGAAGAAAATTGAAAAAACCTAGGGTTCTTAAGGGAGCATTCTGTCCGAATTTTTAGGTCCTATATATATGCCGAATTGGGCTTAGCGCAAAACATGAAAGTTGTAGGGAATGACATTTTAGAGGTGTCTACAAAATTTCAGGTCAATCGGAGTAGTGTATAATGAGAAAAGTCGAAATTACTATTGCTGTTCTGGTTTTACCCGAAATTGAGAACTGCGCCTGTAATTGGTTGTTTTGCCTGGAATTGCTTCCGAATTGGTTGTTGAGGCCTTCTGATGAAATTTATCCCTGTGTCTTAGATTTAATCTGGTTTTGGAATTTCTAGATTTGGACTTGTAGAGCCTGAGTTATGATGTTCCGCCTAGAATTGCGGTTTTGGTGAATCTTGTTTTGACGTTGTGATGTAGTATCTTGCATTTTTGACCTGTTTGCACTCAAAACTGGGTTGATGTTGACCTTCTTGTGATGTTGTAGCCCTGTCTTTTAGCTTCGAGATGTGGGTCTTGTACCCTCATCCGATTAAGCGTTAGTAAAATTTTGGTGCCATTACCGCAAAATGGGACCAAAAAAACTATTTTTTCAGGCAAAGCTATTACAATTGCCGAAATTTCTGGTTTCCTCTAATGCTTATATATGCTTATGGAACCTATGTGATCGTGTTGGCATCGGTTTATGAACTGTAATCGAGTCTTCTTTGCTTATTGCGAATATTCTAGGTTTAACTTTTATTTCGGTCATTTTCCTAGCTAACTTTTGACTTGGATAAAACCTGAGCCTATTGAACGGCTGCTGGTGATGAATGTATATTGAGTATGACTTGGAGTGATTGAGGAAAATAATGAAGCCGTGATGGCTGGAAAGTAAGAAATTAGGGGAAGTGCTGTCCAAATTTTTCTAGGCCAATTGGTTCCTTTAAGTTTGAATTGGCTTGTGATAGAAATGAAGGGCTTTTGGGTTGTTGAACCTAGGTCTTCATGTTACCTTTTTATTCCCAAAAATCATGTTTTGTACCCTTGCATTAGTAATTATTTGGCGAGGCATACGACTAGTAGTCGAGCCTCACATGTGTATTTTGTTTACTCGAATCTGGATGTGAAACCTTCAATTGGTTTACTTTGATTATTTTAGGGTTTCTTGGCGATTAAAGCCAATCCGAAGTGAAAACTTCTGAGGTATCTGTACCTGAACCGGTGAGTGCACCACTCCCCTCCATTGCTGTTTAACTTGATTTCTGCTCTGCAATCTGTTTAATTTGTTTGAGACGAGGGTGTACTTTATCACACTCGTTTTCTTGTCTGTTCATATGCCAATTTTGGTGTCAATCTGAATCTGTATCTGTATCTGTATATGTATCTGTGACCTATGAGCTCAAATCCTGTGGCTAAGTTATTCGAGTCGGGCCGGCAAGGGCCTGGACGGTTAGATAACGAACCACGGCAGTATGTTTTGGGATCTTTGGGTATTGAGACCCTTGATTCCGGGTATACTCGAGTATTACCATTTCTGTTTCTGTAAGGTGAGCGGGCTCGGTAAGTGGGTGTTTGGTGGACGGAATTTGGTGTAAAGTGGGGTCTACGGACGCGTTGGTTCTATATACGTTGACGGAGAGTCAACCGGCTTGGATCAAGTACTGCGCTGGAAAACTGGCTCCTGAGAGCCACCTGTATCCTTCCTATTTGAGTTCTTGTGTTTACCTGTCTTACTTTATAGCGAGCATGTGTATCTGGTTTGTATAACATGAACTACCTGATTTTTCTGCTACATGTTTGGTACCTCATTGGGCGTAAGCTCACCCCCTCCTCGTTATCTTTGTTTTCCTTACAGGAACCTCTTTTGGAAATCATGATTTTGAGAAGCGAGTTGAGCTAGTTAGAAAATCTTTTGTTCTTTTGTATAGCTCCTCGAGAATGAGCAAACCCTAAATGTATTTCGTTTCACTGGTTCCATTTGAATTGTAACCCTAGTGACATGTATATATGAAAGCGTTTTCTCCATGTTTAAGCTTGGCGGTCTTCAATCGCTCATTTCTTTTGGGTTCTCTCGCGTAATATCGGATTTGTGTGATTCGACTCCGTAGTCCTGGCGAGAGCTGGGCCAGGTGGTCCTCTGAACCCCTTGGTTCGCCTTAGGGTGATTGTGGGGCTGTCACAGTTGTATCAGAAGCCTGCTTCGCTGTGTCTCTGCGCGAGTTGAGCCTGGACTAAGTAGTGGATAGGTGATTTGAGGGATAAGTGCTCGTTCGAGCCTAAGCTCTGAATTGTGAATTGTTTATAGGCTTTAAATTTTCTTGTTTGGTATTTGAGCGACCATAGATAGGCTATGTGTTGTAGAAATGTCGATTGTAGAGGTTTTCTCTGGGGACTGGCACTCGAGATGTGAACTATCTTATTTCGGGTTCTTGTGCCGATACTCCAGAATTTTGAGGCGCATGCAGCTACTTGGGGTTACTTGGCGACTTTGTATTTTGGGAACCATGAACAGGTTTATTTGGCTAGAATGAGTACAGGAGGCTAAGGGACAGCTAGGTGCCGTTTTGATAAGTGAACGTGAGAGACGGACGGGGTTATTTGACTGCCGACCGGATGATTCGCCTTTACTTTTGATTTGTTCTTATACCGTTATGACATGACATTGGTTTGAGTATTTGTGCATATGATTATTTGTCTAATATGACATGTATTGGTGTATTGGATTGTCTACCATCTTGATACATGGTGTGTTATACGTGTATATGTCTTTGGTGTAATTGGTGTGCTAGAATTCGATTACTTTTGTCACTTAACTATATTTATTCGCTGAATTACCTTGGGGGGGAAAAAAGAGGGAAAATATATATATATATATATATGTAAGGAAGATGCAGTCATGGACGTGGTCGTGGCCGTGGAACTAAGCGAGGCCAAGAATCAAGAGAAGAAAAGGGAAACAATAGCTGGACAAGGACCGAGAGTGCCACTTGTACTTAGGAATGTATTATGACCCATTGTTTTGCCCGACAGGCTAGCATCCTAGTTCCAGCAACTCTGTAAGATGACACATTGGATTGATCCGTATCGGGAAATTACCGGTTCTCCGAGACGAAATAGAGGTTCAAAGGAGCTGACGCTTACTGGGAAGGGCGATGGAAGCAAGGAGTATTCGTGAGGAACTTGAGCTCTTACACCAAAACCATGGAGTTAAAGAGGAATACGAAGAGATTTCCAAGGAGACATGTTAGCAATGGCACAAAGCTAAGACTCTATGGGGGCTTCCAGAGAAGCTCAAAAGAATAGAATTGTAGGCCACCAACTGAAGATCCCATGTAAAGAAAGGTAAATGCTGCGTAGATCACGTTGCCTAGAAGGGCCGTGGAGCTGGTTGGTTGGACATTTGTGGTTATTGTTCAAAATCCAATCCATATTGAAAGTGGATTTGTTGGAAAAAGGGAAGGAGGATTGTCTTGCGCTTTGGAAGCGTCGAGGCATCTGATTGCTTAATGCCCGAGTTTATTGCAAACGAAAGAAAGCGAACAGCAGCCAACAAGACCGACCCTGACGTCAAGTGGAGAAGCGACTAAAAATGAAGAAACCTCGTTTCTACTGACTCTGAAGACGAAGAAGGACAGCCATTTGTGTTACTTTAAATTTGGAAGGTAAATTCGAGGACGGAAATTTCCTTAAGGGGCGAGAGAGTGTGAAAGACGCCGTAATTTTTTGTTTTTTAAATACTAAAGTTTTATTTTCTTTTAATTGCACGTTTTTCCACATTGTTATGATTTGAAAAAATTGTGAAAATAATTTTATGAGTAAATGAAGTTTTTAGGTGATTTTTCTATTATCGGAAGTTTTTGAAAAATTTGAACGTATAACGGACGTGGGAACCCGCTAATGCCCGAAAAGTTCGGAAAAATTCGGCCAAGTTAGGTTAAGTTTTGATACTGGGTTTAATTTACCGGGTGTTATGAGATATTTAGAGGTACCAAGTGCATAGGTGTGAGAAAGACAAAAACAAGTTAGGCATGAATTAATGAGAGGGACATGTGTCACCATATGATTAAATCTTGTTTTGACTTACTATACAACCTTTTACCAATTACTAAATAAAACCAAAAATTGACCAAATATCTTCCATTTTTCTTCAAGCTTGGCCGAATTTCTCTCTAGGAAAGAAAGAAAGAAAACCTCTTCAACTTCTTGATTCTCTCTTGCTCAAATCCAAGAATTCAACCATCTAAACTTGTTTTTGTTCCATAGAAACACTTAAGGGAGTGATAGTGAGTTGTTTTGTGGAGTTATTTGGAAAGCTAAGAGGACCAATAACTCTCTCTCTCTTGTTTCTAAGGTAAGTTGTGAAGAACCACTTTCCTTCCTTGATTGATGCTTAAATCATGCTTAGTGGTAGTATGAGATGCCATTTTATGGATTATATTTTGAGTTGTGGTTTAATTGATGAACTTTTATATTTTTTGGGGATTTTTCTGTTTTAATATAAGCATGATTGTGTGGCTATCTATGATGATTGGAAATGGTCTATAATGACTTAAAGAGGTGGGAAAAGTGATTAATTGCAACCAATTTCTGTTTTGGAAGAAAATTGAAAAAACCTAGGGTTCTTAAGGGAGCATTCTGTCCGAATTTTTAGGTCCTATATATATGCCGAATTGGGCTTAGCTCAAAACATGAAAGTTGTAGGGAATGACATTTTAGAGGTGTCTACAAAATTTCAGGTCAATCGGAGTAGTGTATAATGAGAAAAGTCGAAATTACTATTGCTGTTCTGGTTTTACCCGAAATTGAGAACTGCGCCTGTAATTGGTTGTTTTGCCTGGAATTGCTTCCGAATTGGTTGTTGAGGCCTTCTGATGAAATTTATCCCTGTGTCTTAGATTTAATCTGGTTTTGGAATTTCTAGATTTGGACTTGTAGAGCCTGAGTTATGATGTTTCCGCTAGAATGCGTTTTGGTGAATCTGTTTTACGTTGTTGATGTAGTATCTTGCATTTTTGACCTGTTTGCACTCAAAACTGGGTTGAGTGACCTTCTGTGATGTTGTAGCCCTGTCTTTTAGCTTCGAGATGGTGGGTCTTGTACCCTCATCCGATAAGCGTAGTAAAATTGGTGCCATTACCGCAAAATGAGGACAAAAACTATTTTTTCAGGGCCAAAGCTAGTTACATTGCCGAAATTTCTGGTTTCCTCTAATGCTTATATATGCTTATGGAACCCTATTGTGATCGTGTTGGCATCGGTTTATGACTTGTAATCGAGTCTTCTTGTGCTTATTGGAATATTCTAGGGTTTAACTTTTATTTCCGGTCATTTTCCTAGCTAACTTTTGTACTTGGATAACCTTGAGCCTATTGAACGGCTGTGGTGATGAATGTATATTGAGTATGACTTTGGGAGTTGATTGAGGAAAATAATGAAGCCGTGATGGCTGGAAAAGTAAGAAATTTAGGGGAAGTGCTGTCAAATTTTTCTAGGCCAATTGGTTCCTTTAAGTTTGAATTGGCTTGTGATAGAAATGAAGGGCTTTTGGGTTGTTGAACCTAGGTCTTCATGTTACCTTTTTATTCCCAAAAATCATGTTTTGTACCCTTGCATTAGTAATTATTTGGTGAGGCATACGACTAGTAGTCGAGCCTCACATGTGTATTTTGTTTACTCGAATCTGGATGTGAAACCTTCAATTGGTTTACTTTGATTATTTTAGGGTTTCTTGGCGATTAAAGCCAATCCGAAGTGAAAACTTTTGAGGTATCTGTACTTGAACCGGTGAGTGCACCACTCCCCTCCATTGCTGTTTAACTTGATTTCCGCTCTGCAATCTGTTTAATTTGTTTGAGACGAGGGTGTACTTTATCACACTCATTTTCTTGTCTGTTCATATGCCAATTTTGGTGTCAATCTGAATCTGTACCTGTATCTGATATCTGTATCTGTATCTGTATATGTATCTGTGACCTATGAGCTCAAATCCTGTGGCTAAGTTATTCGAGTCGGGCCGGCAAGGGCCTGGACGGTTAGATAACGAACCACGATAGTCTGTTTTGGGATCTTTGGGTATTGAGACCCTTGATTCCGGGTATACTCGAGTATTACCATTTCTGTTTCTGTAAGGTGAGCGGGCCCGGTAAGTGGGTGTTTGGTGGACAGAATTTGGTGTAAAGTGGGGTCTACGGACGCGTTGGTTCTATATACGTTGACGGAGAGTCAATCGGCTTGGATCAAGTACTGCGCTGGAAAACTGGCTCCTGAGAGCCACCTGTATCCTTCCTATTTGAGTTCTTGTGTTTACCTGTCTTACTTTATAGCGAGCATGTGTATCTGGTTTGTATAACATGAACTACCTGATTTTTCTGCTACATGTTTGGTACCTCATTCGGCGTAAGCTCACCCCCTCCTCGTTATCTTTGTTTTCCTTACAGGAACCTCTTTTGGAAATCATGATTTTGAGAAGCGAGTTGAGCTAGTTAGAAAATCTTTTGTTCTTTTGTATAGCTCCTCGAGAATGAGCAAACCCTAAATGTATTTCGTTTCACTGGTTCCATTTGAATTGTAAACCTAGTGACATGTATATATGAAAGCGTTTTCTCCATGTTTAAGCTTGGCGGTCTTCAATCGCTCATTTCTTTTGGGTTCTCTCGCGTAATATCGAATTTGTGTGATTCGACTCCGTAGTCCTGGCGAGAGCTGGGCAGGTGGTCCGCTGAACCCTTTGGTTCGCCTTAGGGTGAGGTGGGGCTGTCACAGTTGGTATCAAAGCCTGCTTCGCGTGGTCTCTGCGCGGAGTGAGCCTGGACTAAGTAGTGGATAGGTATGAGGGATTAAGTGCTCGTTCGAGCCTAAGCTCTGAATTGTGAATGTTATAGGCTTTAAATTTTCTTGTGGTATTTGAGGACCATAGATAGGTATGTCGGGTAGAAATGTCGATTGTAGATGGTTTACTCTTGGGACTGGCCAGCTCGAGATGTGAACTATCTTATTTCGGATTCTTGTGCCCGAATACTCCAGAATTGAGGCGATGCAAGCTACTGGGTACTTGAGACTTGTATTTTGGGAACATGAACAGGTTTTATTTGGCTAGAATGAGACAGGAGGTCAAGGGACAACTAGGTTGGTTGATAAGTGACGTGAGAGACCGGACGGGGTTATTTGACTGCGACCGGGATGATATCGCCTTTACTTTTGATTTGTTCTTATACCGTTATGACATGACATTGGTTTGAGTATTCGTGCATATGATTATTTGTCTAATATGACATGTATTGGTGTATTGGAATGTCTACCATCTTGATACATGGTGTGTTATACGTGTATATGTCTTTGGTGTAATTGGTGTGCTAGAATTCGATTACTTTTGTCACTTTACTATATTTATTCGCTGAATTACCTTGGGGGGGGAAAAAGAGGGAAAAATATATATATATAT
>NW_020862793.1:0-16120 GCF_003713205.1 Coffea eugenioides | reverse complement strand
ATGAGTCGCGTTTTCGGAGGAAAAAAAAAAAAATTGCAGATTCCTTGATTCTCTTTTTTCTTCTTTTCGTCATATATATTTTCTTGTACCTTGAGTTGCTTATTGTATTTTTTTTTATAGGTACATCACTAAAACAAGGGCTTGAAGTTACGGATCGCCGTTTTGATGTCTTAAGCCTTTGTTATCACTTTTGTTTCTCATTTTCCATTTTTAGGTTTACATCACTAATGGTTATCCAATGGAACTCATGAAGCGTTGGAGATAAACGGACAATGGATTTTGAAGCTTCATATTCAATCACATCATAGGGGAGTATTACTTTCTTTATCTTGATTTTCCTTTTTACACATTGAGGACAATGTGTATGTTAAGTGTGGGGGGAGAATTGAGATTATATATATTGTATGTGATTGAATTATTAGTTGCAAATATTGGACTTGTGTTAAAATTCAAAATTTTTCTAAAATCTTGTCCAAAATTGCAAACTTGCCCCAAAAAGTTTCATATTTTTTCGATTTTATCCAAGGGGTAACAAGTTTCATACCATTAGTAGTTCAAATTCCTTCTACATTTGAGATAAATATATGTGATTTGGAAACTTCTTTTCTCATTTAACTTGGAAATGACTATTATGTGATTATAATTTTTGCATTTGTAGGAAAGTATATCTTTTAAAGTGGAGAAAATTATGCCTATATTTTTTTGCATATTTGATGAAATTTCTTCTCTTTATTGGATTTTATAAGTTAAGTGATAAATATGGTCAATAATTGCAATACTCTTCTCATGATTATGCTTTCGAGGGAATGTTATTATCTTTACTTTAAAAAAAATGAAAAAAAAATGAAGAAACAAAAGAAAAAGACAAAAATAGAATAAGATTTGTTCTACTCCAATGATTCTTGTACTTAGTAACCGGGAGTCTTCATCTACAAATGTCGACTTTCGCGTAAAACGGTACTTGAATTAAGAGTATGCAAAGCAACTTGAGTATGTGAAGTGTTGAGTAACCGGTGATCTTCATCTAAAAATGTCGATCCTCGCGTCAAAAGGCATTCTCACGTCTTAAGTAATATTTAGATATGTAATATTAATAAATATCTTTTTAAACAGAATTAAAAGATGATCATGAGTTTAGGAAGCATTATTATTGACCATATGAGTTACTTACTTGTAAGATTGGGTAAGGATGAAAAATTGATTTGAATTTGTTATAATGACGGTATAATTGGCTCTCCTTTACTTGATATTATGAGTACTTGAATTTAATTGAATAATTGCATAATGGTTATTTACTCTGTTTTGAGGAAATGAAGTTGAAATGCTACATATATTTATTTTCAAATTTTGGATCATTGTTGGTTTGTATTTTTATTGCTTGAGGACAAGCAATGGTTCAAGTGTGGGGGTATTTGACAAGGGTTTATTTTACGTATTTTTAGTGTGTTTTATTAGTTAATTTTGGTTTGATTATTTAGTTTTATAATTAAAATAACTAAGGTTTTGGTAAAAATCTACATTTTATGCAAAAATGGCTAAACATTGCATTTTATGGATTTTTATGGTAAAAACTTCATATTTTGTAGGTTTAATGATTCAATCATCAAATGAAGTGCATTGAGAATATATTTGGATTATTGATGATGGATTAAAGTTGTGAAAATAAAATATGAAGTGTAAAAGGAAGAAATGCAATTTGAGGACAAAAAATCAAGAAAAGTCAGCTTTGACAACTCAGACATATTTTCGTATTTTGACTATATCAGGAGCTACAATGATCGGATCAAGGTGATCTTGGTACCATTTTGAAGCTAAGAGATATATCTGCATTTGGTATGAAGACATCAAAGTCCAATTCAGCCGTTTTCCTGGTCAAAAGGTCGAAACACAGAAACTTATCTGGATGGTCGAAAGCTGAAACCCAGAATTGACCAGTCTATGGTATTTTGACCATATCTCCGTCCACCGATCTCCAAATTATATGATTCTTGAAGCATTGGAACTCTAATTCAAAGGGCTACAACTTTTGTGTTTTACACAAAAGCCAGTTCGGCCTTCATCATGGAGAAAAATGCAGTTGAAGTGAGGTCAAAAGTAAAAACGTGTCTGGCAGCCGAAGTTCTGTAATTTGCTCAGCCATTTTTCTCATCTTCACACTACTTTCCAGCTAGAGTTGGAGAGAAAACGTAGGCTGCACATGCTTCAGAAGACATAAGGAAGAGATATAGCCAAGGTTCCAAGTCAAAAGCCATTATTTTTTACTCCCTTAACAAATCCAGATTTGGAGAATCAAAGGGGAGTTCATAGCAGAAAATAGAGAGAGACATACGGGAGAAGCTGGAAGTTGCAGAAATGTAGCTCTTTCATCTCCTTAGTGTTAGTTTAGCTTAGTATAGAGTAGTGTAGCTTTTCCATTCTTGTTTATTATCTAGATTAGGATGAAGATGGAGGATGAAGAAGGCAAGGAAGAAAGCTCATGTGACAAGGGTTGTATTCCTTCCAAACTCTTTATCTTTTGTATTTGATTCCAAGTTTAGTTAATATACAAGTTCTGGATTTTGTGTTCATTATGTGTTTCTAAAGTTTATACCTTGGGTTTGGTTGAACTTTCTATAATTGTTAGTGTTTATTATTTGGTTATTTGACTGCTATGATTTGAGCAAGTTATTTAGCACTTTAGCTCTTGAAATCATGATTAATCTGGTACCATTAATTGTGATTATCTAAGGTGTTGTTTCTGCAATGAAAATTGAGATTTAACACTAGTTCAAGAAGTGCTAAACATAGGGAGTACACTCACGAAAGTAGAGGTGCATCTATGTGGTTTTAGTGATTTATTTCATGTAATTTCACTGAAGAAATGAACTTGTAGCTAATTTCATAACCATGAGAATAGGTATGGATTAGTTATAAGTATAATTGATTCACTACGAAAGTAGGATTCAAATGCATAAGGAAATTACACCATAACTAGCCTAGATGTAGTATTCAATGATCCAAATATAACACTTGCATGAGTAGTTAGGGATACCACAACCCAAGGAGCTTTCATTTGTTATTTTGTATAATTTCAGTAGGTTTAATTTGTTATAATTCATTGATAGTCTAAATAATAGAGAAGCTTTAGTAGTACCGGTAATTGCAATCTTCCTTGTGGGATCGACCCTTAATACCCTATACTCGCTCACGATTCGTATACTTGCGATAAATCGCGTGTGGGGTATTTAGGAGTTTATAAATGTAAAACTTGATTAGGATGAGCTTAATTGTATATGTATACTCCGCGCACGTCAGTCCCCCAACTTTTGGGCACGACACATTTGATATCTGAATTAATAATTTTTAACCAATGTCATCCTCAAATGGCAATTTAGCCAATTTTTAACGGAACTGGTCACGTGAAAATCACATGACCGTTAAGTAAACTTAAATCACATTTTTAACAAAACCTGCCAGTTTCTTGCATGCAATCGGTCAACTTTTGGCAATTTTGACTAAGCATCCATCAATAAACACTTGCGTCCCGTACGTAAGGGGGGAAAAAGCTAAAAATAAGGATAAAATGAAAAATAGGCAAGAAAAGAAATAATCAGCATGAAAAATGAAAAGGCATAATTTCACAAACATCCCTTGAGATTTTTAATAGTTACAAAACGCTCCCCTCAAAATTTAAAAATTACATATACTTTGCATACTTTTACTATTTATATAAGAGCAAATTATTTGAGCAGCCATTGAACTATTTGAATAGTAAAAATTTGGCCCTTCAATTATTCATAACATATTTTTACCCATTGAACTATTAAAAGTATAAACTTTGAGTTATTCATAACATATTTTTACCCATTGAACTAGTATGTTTTGTATTTAACATAAATTAAATATGTGAAAGTTTTAAAAAAATAATAAATTACCCATAACATACCAGCTCTTTATGGGAAAACATACCAACTCTTTATAGGAAAAATTGGTTAAATAGCGCTCAAAGGAAAACTAGTATGTTTTGTATTTAACATAAATTAAATATGTGAAAGTTAAAAAATAAATAAATTGCCCATAACATACTAGCTCTTTATGGGAAACTGGCAGGTTTTGTAGTATGTTTTGTACCGGCTCTTTATGGGAAACACACCAACTCTTTATAAGAAAAATTGGTTAAATAGCGCTCAAAGAAAAACTAGTATGTTTTGTATTTAACATAAATTAAATATGTGAAAGTTAAAAAAATAAATAAATTGCCCATAACATACCAGCTCTTTATGGGAAACTGGCAAGTTTTGTAGTATGTTTTGTACCAGCTGTTTATGGGAAACATACCAGCTCTTTATAGGAAAAATTGGTTAAATAGCGCCCAAAGAAAAACTAGTATGTTTTGTATTTAACATAAATTAAATATGTGAAAGTTAAAAAAAAATAAATTGCCCCATAACATACCAGCTCTTTATGGGAAACTAGTAGGTTTTGTAGTATGTTTTGTACCAGCTCTTTATGGGAAACATACCAGCTCTTTATAAGAAAAATTGGTTAAATAGCGCCCAAAGGAAAACTAGTATGTTTTGTATTTAACATAAATTAAATATGTGAAAGTTAAAAAAAATAATAAATTGCCCATAACATACCAACTCTTTATGGGAAACTGGCAGGTTTTATAGTATGTTTTGTACCAACTCTTTATGGGAAACATACCAACTCTTTATAGGAAAAATTGGTTAAATGGCGCTCAAAGGAAAACTAGTATGTTTTGTATTTAACATAAATTAAATATGTGAAAATTAAAAAAAATAATAAATTGCCCATAACATACCAGCTCTTTATGGGAAACTGGAAGGTTTTGTTAAAAATGTGATTTAAGTTTACTTAACGGTCATGTGATTTTCACGTGACCAGTTCCGTTAAAAATTGGCTAAATTGTCGTTTGAGGTTGACATTGGTCAAAAATTATTAATTCGGACATCAAATGTGTCGTGCTCAAAAGTTGAGGGACGAAATGTGTCCTTACTCCAAAGTTTGGGGATGAAAACCGGCATTTTCCCGAAACTAGAAAGGACGGCAATGAACTTGCTTTCTTGACATGGAGACGGTTGTTATTCAAACGTGGCGCAAAGGTATGTTCATGACATCTTTAAAGGTTTTTCTTATCTTTTTACAAATGTGCCACCATGTTGCTTGTGTGAAACAATTACAAGGAGTCAAATTAGTGATAGATCCATGAAGGACCCACGGGAGGAAATTTACATGTAAAAAAGTTGTTGGCAATTTTTATTTTCAATTATGGTAATGTAATTGATGTGATGTCCATGTTGAATTCTCAATTATGGTTTTGTAATTGATGTGAAGCACATATTATGGAATGATATCCTGAGTGCTACATTACCGATCACGTATTTTGACTAGAATAAAATTGTTGCAAAATTTTCAAAGTTTATCCAGGCAAGATCTGTGCCTGGTTTGCTTTGCCTCTGCTTCATGGATCAGATTCTAGGATCAAACAGGTTTTCTTGTGTCAGGATCTGCTAGCAGATCATGTTGGATCCATGGACCAGATCCATAATCCGGGCACGGATCGGGTCAAGAAGGAATCGGATCAGAAAGTCAGATTCTGGTCAGTAAGTGGTATAAGTCTGCCAAAGTGGATCTGTGGACAGGCCCTTGGTATCTGATGGATCCGCCAGCGTTTCCAGTAGGATCGGTCAGAAAATTTAGATTTCCTGTATTGACATTTTAGGTGGTTAAACACCACCCAAATGGTGCCTAAACTTCTGATAACTTTCTGAACACTTGAGTTAGAGTAGAGATACCTCTTGAATGATACAATTGATGAAAAGACCATGGAATCGTTTGACAAATATTACAAATCTTTATATATATATATATATATATATATCAATCATATTTGATTTTTCTTTAGTTCGGTTCTTGGGTTCAAAGGTTAACCTTGTTAAATGACTACACGAAACGCAAGCTCGAATTGAATGAGTAATGTAATACTTCTTTATTGAGCCAAAAGTATGAGAACCATAGTAAGAAAAATTCTTGATCCGGATTCCCTTTGTAAAGTCTTCATAAAGAAGATTTTAGAGAATCTTTGAATGCAAACTTGGACTACAATATAAGTTTGCAGAACATGACTTCATGAACATTGGATGAATATTCCAAGACTTGTGTCTTTTGTTTATGAGGGTATGTGTTTTAAAAACATACATGTAACTTTCTAGACACATTTCTTGAATTATAAGAAAATCATTTGTGTGCTATCGACTTTCTTTCATGATTAATATGGTGCAAGAAATACCGTATAGTATGGCACCAAGATTTATATGATTTTGTAATGGGGAAAATATACTTTCAAGAGTGTATAGTCAAGTTGACAACGACAAACTGGACATGATGTTGTGCATATCAAAAGAGATGCTATTCAAGCTCAAAATTTTTATCATTAATGGTGGAATCTCATTTTAACCTAAATACAATATCCAATATTGAATTCAATGAGTGAATTATATCATTGTAGTGATTAGTGCACTATCTTCAATATGAACATCCCATGATAGAAATAGTGCATATTATTCTCAGCACTACAAGGTAAGGTTGAGTTGTTGAATTCTTAACAGATCTTGAAAATATTATAAATGGTGGCACACTATGAATTTGCCTATATGAATATAAGTTTTGCAAATTAAAAAGTTTAAGGGCTTAACTTTGAAACATTTATGAAAGGATACGGATACAAGGTCTATAAATGTATCATTTAATAAAACTAGTATTTGTGTACAAAATTTGTGTGCTGTGTTTATGTGACTTATCTAATATACAATTGATTCAAAGTTAGTCTACTATTTTGTATTGACTTGTTACAAAGAACCTTCACTATGGTTGTGGCTCAATGGAAAGACACTATTATTTATACATATGATTTTCAAAATTATCTATGGCTTTTAAGTACATTTTAAAATTGAAAATGGTGGGGATTGTTGGAGATTTTGAAAAGAAATAAAAGGTTACAAGGTTACTGTTCATTCAACTGTGAAGTACTGCAATCACTCTAGCTCTCTCACAATAAAAATAACGACTTTGGTAGTCAAAGGTCAGCACTTGGATGATTGCTACCATTATGTGACATCCTCTGGTTTTTTAAACAGTCAATTGAGGGATGAATCATCCCGTCAATACTAGATATTATGTGAAGAAAAAAGAGGAGATATTAAACACTTCTTCTTTGGGGTCTTGAACACTAGTGCAATTCATTTTATCCTAAAAGGAATTCGTCTATGGTATCGCATTAAATATAGAATGAATTAGTCCAAATGAAAATGAATCTAATTCATTTTGAAGCCAACTTCTTGTAATTCATCACAAGTTTACGTTCCTTTAATTTGCACCAACAATTCCAACCTTAACGGATTGGTGAATACATATGTTCAATCTATTAGGAACTAACTCCCAACGATGAGCCATCATTCCTTCTCAAATTTATTTCCTTGCTTTTTTTTTTTAAAGATTTTCATTATTTGTTCCTTTCTTTTTTCAGTGCAACAATCATGCATGGTGTATCTTGGCTTCACTCCGGTTAACAAACTCCAGTCTGTCGGACACGTAATAACCAACTTCCAGCAGTGCTTATCTTTATTGTCAATTACGTGATAATCACCAGTCTCCCATTAGCTGACAACATTTGCCCTCAAGGATAAATAGAGGTTCCATTATTGCGATGGGACTTGGAGTTTTAATACAAGTTCTTCTTACAGCACTATGATGTTAATACAAGTTCTTGGCATTTAAAGAAAACAACTGAATAATTAATTAATTCAAATTTTGGATCAAAATTTGGAACCTTAATCCCTTGCCAATTGTTTTCCAACTTTATTTTATTTACCTTGATTTTTTAATTTCTTTCTTAGCTAGTTATTAAAAATCCATTGAATTTAAATCTCGCTATTTGCTAGAATAATTAAAGAAGGGGAAATTAACTTGTTCTTGTGGGATCAACCCTAAAATACTCTGGGTGATTTATTAATACAATAGACTCTGTATAGTTGCAAAAATTGTCTATCAACTCGAAATATATTATATTTTTGACAAAAAAAAATGAAATATATTATATTCCTACGGTAAACAAATGTGCTTGTCTTTATTGTCAATTATGTGATAATGACCAGTCTCCCATCAACTGATAACATTTGCTTTCAAGAATACATAGACGTTCCATTATTGTGATGAGACTCGGAGTTTACCATGCATTAGACTGCGTTCATTACAGAAGTTTCAATATGGTGGAGCCTCAATGTCACTACTTGCCGGGATATAATGACAACTTTCTGAAACTGGATAAGAATCTGAGTTGTTACACGTTTCCCAGCAGCAAACAATCCTTCAATAGTTTATGATAGATTTTTTCAGTCATTGACCTTAAGACGGTGGACGTCCATAAATAAATCTGTGCAACAAATTTTAACGTCAAAATGAGTGACCCAATTAAACACTTTAGTTAGTGGATGTGACGTGGGTGCGTTTGAATCACTCATATATACTCATTTAAAATTAACTGTAGATTCAAAATAAATTATTAATGGGTGCTAAATGAATTCCAACATTTGCAAGGCATATTTATTGTTCTGTTCTTTTTCTTCAGTTTTTCATTATCTTTTTTTTTTCTTTACCCTTCTTCCTCCCTCCCCTCCAAGAATCTAGCAAACTCTTTAAATTTTTTGTTAACTAACTTCTTGTATTAATACCTGAATTATGTTCAAATACTTGTAAAAGTGACATCATTTGACACTTGCCAAAATCACTATTTTGGTTACTTTGTGCAATTTTTATTTTTTTTAGTTTTCCTTTTTGTTTGGGTAAAAATATTTATTTAATGACTTTTTATGTTTCTGCTCTTTTTTATTGCAATGATATATTATTTTTCTTGCTAAACAAAACGTTGAAGAAAAAGTAAGTAAAACATTAAACAAGTCATAAATAGTTAATAAACTGGCTCATGGCCATCTAAGACTCTACCAATTTAATAAATATATATGAGTTGATCAATTTATACTCATCACCCAATCATGACTTACCCAATTCTCCTTAGTCATTTGGCTATGTGTTTGTTGTTTCTTAACATGAGCTATGATAAATTTGGGAAGCACCTGTACAAACCAAGACAAAATGGATGGTGATACTTCTATATCTGAATAACATGCCAAAGCCTGTGTCAACTTCTCTAATTATTTTGTTGTCTGCTAATAATCAATTCATTGGAAAATTCACAAAAGCCAACTAGCAAGTGTAAAGCCAATTTCCTGTTATGTTTTGTCATTGCCAATTTTTCCCAAGTCACGACGGCATTCCGTACTTCATCTACTATAGCTGCTAGCACGCCAGAGCCTATAGATTGTTATCGCAAATAACAATTGTCTTAAAACGATCGGAAAAAGGTATGTGTTTTGCAGCGATGAGCGATCCATTCCAATTCCTCATCCAACGTAGAATCCTCTGTAAAGGCCAATCACATTGCCTGCACCTTATGCCAAACTCTGCCAGTGACTTGCACCTAATAAACAAGTGATCCATGGTTTCCTCAGCTTCAGAACAGAAGATACAATCGCCATTCCCTACAGCCATACCTCACTTCCTCAATCAATCAGAAGTAGTATTCAGTTAGAGCCGTTACATATGGTAAAATGACAAATTTCATTTCATAATATAAGCATGCACGCACATATACATGTGTTAGTGAGTCGCAGTCTAATACAATTTTCAAAACAATCGATTCAACACAATTCAATGTAAATACAATAACTAAACTAGTTCAAGGGTCCAAGATCTTCAATCTTGGGTAGCCAACTGTACCTATTATATTCTGCTATGAGGGTTCAAACATTCAAAAATTCCTGTTGGAGATTTTCAGGAGGAATGAAAGGTTACAAGGTGACTGGTATTCAAGCGTAAAGTGTTGCAATCAAGCTAGCAATCTCACAATAGAATTAACTACTTTAGTAGTGAAAGGTCATCACTTGGATGGTTGTAACCGATTTATGGTATCCTCTAGTCTATAAAAGATCAATAGAGAGCTGATTTGCTACAGAAAATCATCCCATCAATACTAGAAATTCTGTCAAAGTACACCAAATACTTCTTTTTTGGGGGTCTTGAACACTAATGCATAGTGTTAATAAGACATATTTCATTTTATCCTAAAGGGAATTCGTCTATAGTATTGCACTAAATAGAGGACGAATTTAATCCAAAGAAAAGTTGATCTAATTTACAACTTAAGTTTAAGTTCCTCTAATTTGCACCAATAGTCTTTAGGCAAAATTTCCACAAAACCTGTGTTGGCAAGTTTGTTGAAGGAGTTGGTTCTCAACAGTGTGAAGATGGATCAAGTTCATGACATAGAACGGTTGCTTTCACAAAGAAACTAGACACGATGGCAATGAAGTTGCTTTCATGACGTAGAGGCGGTTGCTATTCAAACATGGCACAACGGTTTGTTCATCACATATTTAAAGGTATGTCTTACCTTTCTACATATGTGCCACTATGTCACTTATGTGAAATAATTATAAGGGGTCAAATTGGTAATAAATCCATGAAGGCCCATGAGAGGAAATTTACCAGTAATAAAGTTGTTGGTGTTCGTGTTTTCAATTATGGTAGTAGTAATTGACGTGAAGTCCGTGTTGAATTCTCAATGATGCTTCTATAATTGATGTGAAGTATATATTACGAAATGATATCTTGAGTGCTAGATTGCGATCATGTATTTTGATTTTTAATCGACTTGAATAAAATTGTTGCAAAATTTTCAAAGTTTATTCAGGCAAGATTCATGCCTTATCTACTTTGGATTCGCTTCGCAGATCAGATTCTAGGATCAAAGAGGTTTTTCACTCAAGATTCTCTAGCGGATCATGTTGGATCCATGGACCGGATCCATACGCAGATCAAGTCAAGGAGGAACCAGAACAAAAGGCCGGATTTTGGTCCGTAAGTGGTGTCATTTTGCCAAAGTGCATCCACGGATGGCTCTCTTAGGATCCGATGATGGATCCTTAGTAGCTGATGGATCTATTGGTATTTCAGTAGGATCCGCATGCAAATTCTTGAATTCGACAAGTGAAAGTACATTATTCTAGTGATTGGTGCACTATAATAAATAAAAAAATCCTACGGTAGAAATAGTGCATATTATTCTCACCAGTACAATTTAAAGTTGAATTGTTGAACTCTTAACAAATCTTGAAGGTGTTACAAATGGTGGGGCAATAAGAGTTTGCCTATATTATTGTATGTTTGGCAAAGTACAAAGTTTAAACGCTTGATTTTGAAACATTCATGAAAGAATGTGGATATATGATCTATAAATGTATCATTTCATAAAACTAGCATTTGTGTATAAAATCTATGTGTGTTTTATTTATGTGGATTGTCTCGTATACAAGTAGTTCAAATGTAGTCTGCCATCTTGTATTGACTTGTTAAAAAGAACCTTTATTATGGTAATAGTTCAATCAAAAGACACCATTATTTGTGCATAAGATTTTTATAATTATCTGCAACCTTAAGTACAATTTCAATTTTGTAAAATGGTTACAAGGTAACTGTTCATTTAAGTGTAAAGTATTACAATCATTATAGTATTCTCACAATAGAAGTAATTATTTTAGAAGTGAAAAATCATCATTTGGATGTGTGACATCCTCTAATATATAAAGAGATCAAATGAGAGTTGATTTGCCGTAGAAAATCATCCCATCAATACTAGATATTCCGTAAAAGTATACTAAACACTTCATTAGGGTCCTAAACACTGGTACAATTCATTTTATCATAAAGGGAATTTGTCTGTGGTATTGTACTAAATACAGGACGAATTTAGACTAAAGGAAAGTGAATCTAATCCATGACTTGAAACCAACTTCTTGTAATTCATAACAAGTTTACGTCCTCTAATTTGCACCAGCAGTTCCAACCTTAAACGATTGGTGAATCCATACGTTCAATAAACTAGGGAACTGACTCCCACCGATGAGATATCCGTTGATGCCATGGTGACTAGTTCCAGTTGATTCCTTCTCAAATTTATTTCCTTGCGTTTTTTTCTTTATAGATTTCATTAGCTGTTCCTTTCTTGTTTCCGTGCAACAATCATGTATGGTGTACCTTGGCTTCACTCGGGATAACAAACTCCAGTCTGTCGGACACAAAATGACCAAAACATTAGGCTACTCGGTCCATGTCACATCTATATCCTTTTTGGTTTAAATATCCCTTCTATAGTTCTATCCTAGATTCATTGTAAAATATCCTTTACGTGGTTTTGACAAATTCTTAACAAATGACTTATCCTTAGAATTCTTGTAAACATATTTGCTATGATCTTATGAACGAAATTTCAACACAAACAGTGTTAAGACTGCCTTTTACCCCTTCTGCTAATTCTTAACGTGAGTTTCTCTCTCACCTTTCTCTTAATCAGCTAAAACGATGACTTAAAAGAGTTTATGATCCTATTTAAGTAAACTTTGAATTTGGCTCACAAGTTTTGTTAATATTATTTTAAGTCCTTAACTTTAGTTATATACACAGTAACCTATTCTAGTATATGAAGGACCAAATCACAAAGGTTGTTTGATGCTGAAGATGAAGATTTAATGATCTAGGATCCTAGCATATTTGTTCCTCTTGATAAACTCGTAGAAGACAAATGAGCAAAACATTAATTTCATCATAAATGGGTAATAAACACCCACATTTATCTACTATCCCCATTTATGACTCAATTAATTTCGACCCATTAAATAACTATATATGGAAATGGATTGACATATTTATACTCATCACTCAATTATAATTTTTATAGATCCACCTAATCACCTATTTTTAAAACTCTAGTCATGGATATGTACCTGTTCTTTTCTGTCAATATAAGTGAGTTTTTTAATTTTAACTTGTATGTCATTTGGAAATTTCTTATATCATCATAGTGACTAAAAACTTTTCTTGCCATGTGTATAATGAATTGCCATACAGATAAACTGAAAATCTTTAGAGATAAACTAACCTTAGTGTTAATTCTAATGCTAATTATGACTTGCTTAGATTCTCTGTGATGGGTCAAAAAATGCGAGACTTTTTTTTCACTTCTCTTTCCATTTAAAATGGAACTTTTATAGTTCACACTAAACTATGATCATTATCTTGGAATACTTACTAGTGTGTCATACAATCAAATTTTCAAAATTTTCTTGAAATGTATAAAGTGAAGATTTCACCGTGGATGAAATTGCATGTAACAACAAATAAAGAAAGAAACTTGTGATCTAACATCAAGAATAATGCTAAGAAGGAATAGTGGCAACAAAAGAACATAAGCCAGATATAGCCGAAAGATAGATATATATGTAACATGGGTTTGCAATCTGGTGCGGTGATACTATAAGAGTACACAATAGTGAGTCTAACATTATTGTTTCCATGAAAGGATAAATTTCTTCTGCAAAATTGCTGCAATCCAAGAAATAGTTGATAATTTTAAAGCATTAATTAATATGGATTTATTTTCCTTTTATTTTGCCTACCGAACGCGTGTGGAGCACCAAATAGGAAACAAAAAGCTTGTAATATAAAAAAAAATAATTACAAGTGATTCTTTTCTTTTAATCGGATCCTATGTGGCAATGAATGAATTCATGAGGGAATAAAAATTGAAAGAGAATTACTTTGGGATTATTTTTCAAGAAGTAGATTGTTTTGGTCAAAAACTCAGAGCCAAAGTTTAAGCATGATTAGTTTTCCATATTTAAAGTCCACAATCTAGCAAATATATTAACAAGGGAATAAATTTTGAAATTGCATTAGTTTGAAAATATTTTTAAGAGGAAGATCATAATGGCAATAAACTCCAATATAAGTTATGCAATTTGAGAAGCATCTTTACAAATCAAGACAAAATGGATGGTGATAAATCTATATCAGATCATGTCAAAGACTGTATGCTTAGATCTCTCTAATTTGTTGTCTGCTAATTATTAAGTTGGAAAGTTCACAAAATCCAACTAGCTTAGTGTAAAGTCAAATAAGTTGGCAATTGAACAGCTATTGTCAAATCTTTTGGAAATTTCCAACCTATGGACTCAATTGGGGTCAAATGACCTCACTTAATTTCTATAATAGTATATATAATTATATATTACGCAATGTGTTACTATTTGACCTTCACAAAAAATAATATATTAGAGTTAAAATCCAATTAACAAGTCTAAAGGAACTAAATGTTCAAACTAGAACTCAAAAAAAGATAGCTGTCTGGCAGAGATAGAACTTAATAGTATGATAATTATCTCCAATAAATCAACTAAAAGCAATTTAATTCTCCCATTGATGCTTTGCTGCTTTCTCTCATTAAAGCTTTGCTTAGCGTTGCACGGATCTTTGTATTAATTTTCATTTTTTGCTTTTTTTTTTGTTTTTGATATAGTTTCATCGCTTGCTTACTTTCTTCTATTAAAGCTGGTTTTTTTGGTTCTTTTTTATGGTATGTCTTTGTTCATTTACTTTGTCAATTAGATATTCTGTAACTATATTAGAAATTATGAATATGTTTCTCAATTCTAAAAATGGAATAGGTTGAACTCTAACTGAGGATCATTGTACATACCTGAATATGAAATGGGTTGAATAATTAATTCTGACATGGAATAGGAATAATAAAATAATAAAAAGTTAGTTTTGCTACCGCCATTATAATTTACATGCACCTTTAAATGGGAAAATATGTTCAAGAATTCTTCAGACTACATAAATGCTCTACCATTAAATGCATTAGTAGGTGAATTTTGGACCTCACAAACAAAGTTTAAACGAATTTTGATCATACATTTATTTGTTAGTGTATATGTTTATGCTCAATCTTAAAATTATATTTCCAATTGGAGTCCAAAGTTTTAGTTATAATGCGAAATTAAGTTATTATAATTTTTCATCTATAATAAACTACGGATAAATTTCTTAAAAGAAAAATTGTAGAAGATCAAGTTGATCATAGTTCACAAAATATTATAAAAAATTCTAGAGCTCCATAACTTACATTAAGAAAGAAATATTTAACGAAATTGACAATGAATTGATTTTGCAATGCCTTCAAAAGATAAACACTCGTTGGGGACAATTATTATTCATATGTCACGTTAGTAGTTTTTACTTTCTTTTGTTTATGTATTTTTTTTTATAAAACCAACTTTTTTATTTAGAAGTAATACAAGAGTAAAATGTTACATAGACCTAATTTTCCGAATTGAAGGCACTCCTAGCCTATCAAGGCGAATTGCTCCACGAGCCAATGTTGGAAACGTATTAAATGTCTCGTATATCTTGATTTGCTAGTCTCGATACGCCCACATTGGATAACACATCAGCCACCTTGTTCGCTTCCCTGTAACAATGTGAAAAACGATCCGAATCTTCCATAAACTGCCAAATCTGCTTGATCACCCGTCGGTTGTGCCAGGGACATTGAATGCGATGCTGAAGAATTTCAATTAATACCAAAGAATCCGATTGCACATAGATATTCTGAAAACTCCTCTATGCACATGTTTGAAGACCAATAAGGAGGGCACGAGCCTCTGTACGAAGACATGTAGTTTCCCCAAAATATGCCAAAAAACCAATCAAAGGTAGGCCATTTGAATCCCGAAGAACTCCACCACCTCCACCCACTCCTGGATTACCCTTAAAACATCCATCTGTATTAAGTGTGACCCGTCCAGTTTCCTTCGTTTCCCATCGAATAAGTTTGTATGTGATCCCAACATCAGATGAGTTCAGCCAATCATACAAATGATAAAATGACTGTACTCGTACCACTTGTTTGAAATGTATCTCCACAATGGATTGGATTTCTGAGAAAATGGCTTGACAAATGACATTCGACCGCATCTGGACATCCTCAAACATTGCTTTATTTCTTGCCTTCCAAATTTGCCAACATACTACAGTAGGAAGTAGTCGTCCAATAAACCGTCTTATATCAGAATCATATGATTTCAACCACCAACCCACTATGCGAGGTCTCAAATATGACCCTGATACTTGGAGTCCACATGAAGACCCAAAATAATTCCAAACT